>NW_008591614.1:2141-10262 GCF_000691845.1 Merops nubicus | reverse complement strand
GTGCTGCTCTTTTCATCAGTGCCTGTAGTCCAGCCCCTCACGTGGCATCCAGTACAGCTGCCTCCATTTACCAAACACTCAACGTTTGTCATCACATTTATTTGGTAAGAACTATTCTCCACAAAACCTTTCTGACTGGCATTAATTGCACTATTCCCGTTTTATGTCACCTGAGTCCTGATTCTCCCCCAGAAGTGGTGTAACCAGCTGGGGCAGGAGGAAGGTGCCCCCTCAGCAGGCCAGGAGCTTCCAAGGCTCCCTTCCCAAGAGCTGCAGGAGGAGGGCAGCAGAAAGCAGAGGGGCAGAGCTGTGCTCCCTGTTGCCTGGAGCTGTGTGTGCAGAGCACAGCCTGAGAGGAGGAGCTGCCAGCTGCATGTCCCCCCCAGCCCAGGGAGATGTGGTTCTTCAGACTCCAGAGTTGTGCAGGAAGCTCTCAGTTCCTTGCCTAAGATATGGGGGTTGAATATTTTAAGGAAAACAACTCAACTGAAATTGCTTTAGACCATTTTACTTTTGGCTGAACAGGCCAGGAAAGCTCTTCTGAACGAGTGGGGGTAGTTACCTGCAGCTGAGGAGGACATCTACTCATCAGATCCTGTCAGCACTCTCAGCACTCCAGCCATGACTCTCCCATGACCTGTATGTCAAAGGAATCTGCTAATTTTGGGAACTAACAACCGTAAGCTTTGGTGTAAGGAAACAAGAGGAGCGAAGACATCCTCAGACCTGTTAGTACTCAGCAAAACATTGTCTTTCTATCCCATTTTACACTGAAATGTTGCAGTTCCTGGCAGCACAGACAGCAAGTAAAGCTGTAAAACAGCTTCCATGTTAACCTTTTGTACAAGTTTCTAGAGAATACTTATTTAAACTCATGTCTAAGAAGACATCTTCTGGTGTAAGTGGAATATATTTTCAGTCTTTCTAAAGAAGCAGACACAACCACAGAATCATTGAGGTTGGCAAAGACGTGTAAGGTCATCAGATCCAACCCTCAGTGCTGGGTGACAGGGTGACAAAATGGGAAATGAGATGCTGTGCTGAGAACTGGAACATCCAGCACAAAGGCCTGGCTAAGGAGCTGCTCCTCAGGGGTGTCTCTGCAGAGGAGGCCCAGGGGAAGGCTGCCCTGCTCCAGCAGGGTCAGGGGGCTGAACGCCGGGGTGGCTCAGAGAGAAGAAAGGAGAACTAGACAAGGCACAGAGCATCACAAATGGGGGAGGAGGCTCCAGGCAAATACAGGCTAAACAGACCCTGAAGCTGCAGCAGAGAAGGGTGGATGGAGTGTGACTGTGAGATGAGGGCAATGAAATGGGTGTTCTCAGTGGCAGGCCAGTGGGGGCCCAGTGGAACCCCCAGGCACAAAGTTCAGCACAACACAGCACGTTTGCTCTGTGGTGCATCACCCAGCAGTGCCACAGGATGCCACAGAGCCAAACAAGTAGATTATTTAAGAAGAGATGAAGCAAACGTATGTCCCTTGAGGCCTTTTAAACACACCCTATCTAGATCCAGCCCATAAAGAGCTCAGACACTCCCGGGCAGGCACACAGGGCAAAGAGCCAGGCCACCCTGGCACCTGCTCCTGAGCTGCCCAGGGCACAGACAAGTGTCACTGGCTGGCCCTACAGACCTGACTTGGGACAGTAGGGTAGTAAAGAACACAAAATAAACCTTGACTATTGCTATTCCTGCTACCCACTAACACTTCTGGGAAATGGTGAGCCCTGAAGATGTGAACCTGACAGAGACAGCTCTGTTCTACAGCAACAGTCTCCTTCAGGTGGGGAATTAGCAGCTGCCAGCACAGTAATGATGGGGACATCAGGATGTCCTCTGGGGTGGGGCTGGCATCCTCCTGGCTGGGGCTCCTCAGGCAGAGGCAAGGGCAGCACTCCCCCATGGCTGCCACATGACAGATCCACCACACTTCATCCTACCCAGGAGGAAGGTCAGGCCACACACCTGAGCAGCCATTCATCCAAACACATGGGTGTCCAACTCCTGGCCTTTTTTCCCCAAAAAAAGAGAGAGGATGAGAGTGTACCCAGGAAAACCTGTCATGGAGGCATTGCACAGGAGGCTTCAGGGCAGAAGGGGCCCTGTGCACAGGCTGTGAGAGCAGGGACCTGCTGCATCCTCGCTCAGAAGGTCCAGAAAGGCCTCTACAATTAAGAGTTCAAAAGACCCCAAAACCTCCTTAAGTACTCACAGCCAGAGAACTTAAGTCATTCCAAAGCTCTAAATCAGCTTAAACAGCTTAAACTCATCCAAGGCCTTAAAGTGTTTTAAGCATTTTAAATCCATCTAAAGCCTTAAAGTGGCTTAAGGAGGTTGAAATACTTGAAGGATTAAAAGTGGTTGAAGTATCTTCAACTTTTGGCTCACACCTCTCCCAGTTGTGTGGCACCCATCACTCCAGGCTAAGTTGGGTCCAAGCACCACAGACCCACTAACTCCAGAGAGCCCAGATCTCTGATGGAATCACCCTTTCACCCCCCTTTGCAGCTATTTTGGGGTGCTTTGGTGGGTGCTGAGGCCCTCTCCCCCAGCTCAGCACAGCCCCCACGTCCCAGGGCTGCCAGCTCTGGCTGTGGTGGCTGGAGGTGGGTGCACACAACCAAACGGGGCTTTACTGGGCTGGTGCCCTAACAGCACCTGGAAATCTGCCACATGCTCTTCTCCTTCCTTGGCTTCCAAAGACTGGAAAGGAGTAAGCCTAGGCTTGAACTCTCAGGTTTGAACAAGACGTTGACCTAGGGCTCACCTATCTATCTCCAAAGTTTCTAGTTTCTGTGCCAAACTGACAGGCTCCGCTCTTCACCTCACCAACAGTTTTGAAGTCCACATTTACAGCAGAATATGGAGCATGGCTGGGGAAATGCTGGGGTCTGAACCCTGAGCCCTGAATTAAGGTTGCCATATGGGTGATTCCCACAGCCCTTCATCCAGAGGGGTGAGTTTGCCTTAGAGCTTCCCCCCAGGGTGCGGCCGGCCCTGCAGGGAGAGCCAGAAGGGAAATGAGCCCCAGGGGTCCCGCAGGGAGCTGACAAAGGTCAGGGGTCTGCACATCCCCTTGGGACATTTCCCCTCCTTCTCCCTCTCTGCAGGAGAGCTCCCAATTCCACTGCCTTTTCCATGACTTAATACTGAGATTTTTCCTTTCTACCTCCTTTTTTGCTTCCTCCTTCTCCAGTATTTCTTTGGAGAAGTGAGGAATATGCTGTGCAGATCCCCCAGGCCCAGGTATCCAAACCAGTTCAGCTGCAGCTCGTCCCACACAGGGACTTACTGAGGATACACGTTGGACCCTGGCTCTTTGCAGAAGAAAAGGTGAGGGATCCATGCAGTTCCCAGAGCTCTCTGCCTGCTGATGACTGTTGTTATTCCCTTCCCCCAAAATACACAGCAAGTTATGGAATCAGTTATAGCTGGAAGGCAAATTAATCTAAATTTGTTTTACAAATAAGGCTAAAGAAAACATTTTAAAGCAGCTACAAACTGCATTGCTAGCAAACCACTCTGAATCACCCAAAGGTCAGGATCTCTGGGCTCCTGGCAGCCAGCCAGCCACAGCACAGGGCTTCTCCTCTCCAGGGGTGTGCAGGGTTTCCTTTGAATGGAACACACCACAAGGAACACGCCGGGATGATTCTGATTGCTCCTGTCTCCTGTGAAAACACCTCCCTGGGAAGTACAGCCTGTGCTGAAGCCTGTACACCACGGGTAGGTGCTGGGCCAGCAGAGATGGTTTAGCAGTTTCCATGACTTGGCTCTCAGAGGGTCTCTCTGCCTCAAAAGGACCACGCACCCTGTAAAATCCTGTTTGTTTTCCCTGCAGGTTTTTGGTGATGGAAAACGTATGATTTCTGCCCTCCCTGCCCTTCTGGTGATCTCTCTCCCAATGCACACACACTGGTTTAGATCCTTTCTTTGCTGGACTAAGAACTGCTGTCTGTCCTTTTCTGTGCCAATGGGACAGAGGAAAATCTGAATATCAGATAGAAGGAAAAGAACAAAACCCCTTCACAGTGTCTCTCTGTCAGGAAAAGGAGGCTGCCTAGCCTTTGGGTTTGGTGAGTGTCTGCACATACAAAAATGAGTCACTTCTTCTCTAGTCTGTACAGAAGGTTCTTCAAGCTAAGGACACTAAAACAACAAAAAAAAGAACCAAAAACCAACAGCAGCACCCCCCAGCTTTTTCATACTGCAGTGTGTCCTGTGCTAGGTAATGAAGATTGATTCAAAAAGCAGCAGGTTCCTGGGATCTTCTGAGACCCTGTACTACTGTGCTTTTGAATACATATATATAATTTTATTCATGTCTCAAGTTGACATTGGCTGAAGAGACCTAATGGCCTAAACAAAGGTAAAGCCTCACACCAGAGCCACATTCCTGTTCCCAAGCCCACCCTGCAAACAAGCCCTGTAACTGCAGGACCCTGGGGCACCTGCTGTTCCTCCCCAGAACAGGGCTTCTCCAGTCCAAGCAGGAACAGATCCTCCTACCTCCTGTTCCCCACAGCTTCTCATCATTGTCACCTCAGCTCCCTGCACAACCCCCCAGAGTGGCCACAGGCTTGTCAGCCTCACCACGGAGCTTGGCAAGAGCAGCTCAGTGCAGAGCAGGTCCTGGTAAACCAGGCAGCAGTGGGTACTGCAGGTCCTGGCTCTCCTCTCCTGGTGTAAATCTTCTCACTATCTAATTACACAGGGCTTAGTATAACAAGTCCTGACTCCTGGGCATTTCAGGTGTGAATTGGGATACTAAAAAAATGAAGTCATGGCTCCTCAGCAGCCCATCTTTTCTTCATCTGCTGCTGGAACTCCTCACTTGGTGAGGAAAGCTGTGTCAGGCTGCTGAGAGATCCTGGTGTAGCTCTCCTCAGCTCCACCACCTTGTGATGCCTAAATACACTGTTTGTATTTCCACACAAAGTTTCCACAGCTCCACAGGCACTCAACATGCCAAGCCTGGACAGGACCACGATCCAAAACAAGCACAGGCAGTCAAAGCCAGCTCAGCTCTGCTGCCCTGAGCCATGCTCCCACAAAGGCCATAGGCAGTGGGGCTGTAAGCAGCACTGGTGCACGGCCCCTGCACAGGGGTCACTAGAAGCCAGCACAGCTCAGCAGAAGACAATGTACAAACTCTTGTGTCCACATGCTGAATGGATGCAACACCAACCAAGCTGAGGGCGTGTGGATGCTGTGGTGGTTTGCTCCATGCTCTGCATCTCTCAGCAGCCTTCTCTGGACGGGAGCTGCTGCAGGAAGGGAAGAGGCAGGATGAAGGCAGCCCCTCAGTCAGCTGAGCTGACTGTCACTAACTGGAACCACAGAAGGCTAGCACACCTGCAAGAGGACACAGACACCACTGTGGGCCTCCAGCAGCTCCATGCTGCTGCTCTGAGTCTCATTTCCAGCACTGCCAAAGCCAGACACAGAGTGGGTGCACTAGATGTGACAGCCACAGTCGTGTCCAGAGGAATCCCAGCCAAAGAACAGTACAAAGATTCAAACAGGACGAATTTATTCCAGGTTTTCCAGCACGTTCTGTAGGTAACAAGCCCAGTGACACAGCATAAATAACAAGTACTCCCCCCCTCAAAAAGCCTTCTTCAGCCTGCATAAGGGGACCTCTTTTGTGGTTTGGTTTTTTCCCTTTAAATCAAAACACTGGAAACATTAATTAAAAGTAATTGTTGATGGTATCATCCTAAATGCTTACTGTGTTTCTTATCTGGCCAGCTCATGCCTTAGATTCCAAGAATAAATCACAAAGACAGCAGATACCACACATCACCACAGAAATGAGTTTAGCCTGGGAGAACAAATTAAGAAAAGATAGAATCTAAACCCCACGTCTCCCTTTGGGAATGATGTCTTGGCCTCACTCCTGTTCACAGATGCACTTGGGAGGCTCAGAGTAAAGCAGCAGCAGAGTGGAGCTCTCACCCATTAATGTTCTGGTGAACCTGCTCCACGTGGGAACACCACCAACCACCCCTGCAAGGCTCAGGGATCAGTGCCCTGCCCCATCCTCTGGCACACAACTGGAGTGCTCCAGCACTGCCCGGGGAAAGCGTGGGGACACAGCTCTTACCTGCACCCCAGGGAGGAGCAGGAGGAGGAGGAGGAGGAGGAGCCCAGCAGCCACAGAGGGGCCCAGCTGCCGTGGCCTGGCCGCAGCGGGAGCAGAGAGCACAGTGGGCACCAGGCACCCCCCGTGCTCTGCAGTGGGGCAGGAACTGTGGGGGTGCCCTCTCCCTGGGGCCATGGCAGAGCCTGGCACTCAGAGGACACAGGGAAAGCCACCACAGCCACCTGCCTCTCATCTCAAAGAAATGCTCTGAGAGCAAAGGGAAAAGCAGCTTTGCTGACAGAAACACCCAGAGCTCCTCCTTCCCCACTGTCCTGCCACCATCTGTGGCTCCTGCACATGACTGAGAGATCCCTCACCAGCTTTATTTTTCCTGGGCTTTATTGGCCACTGCAGCTTCTTCACCCAAGAGCTGAGGCAGACTTGAATGAGTCACACCTAAAATCAGCCTCATTAACACATACATGTCAACCACAGCTTGCAGCTGAGGCTATATGGCAGTAGGTGAAGTTGAAGAAGGAGAAAACCACTGGGTTCCCCATAACAAAACTCAAGACAGATACTTCAGGATTAGTCAGGTATCAAACACCTAGACAAGTGGTGGAAAGAGAAAATTAAAATTCACCTACCAAATATCAAGAGGAGAAGTGTTCCCAGGCTCTCAGCAATCAGCACTGACACTTGCAGCAGGCAGTGTTATAACACATATCTCCAACAAGTACTCTGCAGTCTTGCAATTTGTCTAACCAGAATTTTTAAATGCAAAAACAATTCTACTTATTTTTGCTCCCAGCTCTTCTGGCAGCAACAGCCTGGTGAAGCTGCCCTGTGCAGGTGATGCAGACTGCCCCATCTGGGGAAGGGGGAGGCCAGTTCACCTGGGGCTGCATGACCTTTTTCTGTAACACACTTGTCTTCCAGGTTAGCCCTCACTGTCCTGGGCTCCTCACAGCCCTTGAAGAAAACTGGTTTTTGCTTTATTTCTCTAGCAGCAGGCAGGTCTCCTCCCACTGGGGAGGACCCAGGTCCTGCAAGGTTTCCCAGAGAGAAGAGCTGCCCTGCAGGAAGTGATGTGGCAGCTCTGCACCTCAGAGACATTAACTTCCCAAACACATCATTCCTGAGACTCAAGCCTTCTCTTTAGCATCAGCAGTGAGTGTTTTGGGGTGCTGGATCAGCTGTTAGCAGGACACTCCTCCACCTTGTTACATGCACTGGTTGCTTCTGCACAAGCTCTGATGTGCCAGAGAAGCAAGGGTGAATGGCTCTGGCTCCCAAGACGTGGCCACTGTGGCTGGGTAGAGCAGAGGGAACTTTTTGGAAATAAGGATGCTGTACCAGGTATGGCATGGATGTGGCAAAAACAGGCCAGAGAGAGAAGGGAAGGAGGAGGCTGCAGAGTTGTGGGAGCACTTGGCCCCAGCAGCCCTCCATCACCAGCCTGGTACCCGATCCCTTCCAAAGCCAGCAGAGTCCTCCAGCAAGCAGCAGGAACAGGCTGTCCCCAAACTGAGCAAGCAGCAGCTTGCACAGGTGAACCCCTTCCTCACCCCAAGACCAGCTCCAGCTACCTAATCAATTCTGTGGGACGCTAATTAAAAAGAAGTTCCTAGAAAACTTCCCTGAGGCACCTTCCTAGGCAGTGTGTAACAGGAGCTCGTCTCCAGTTCAGTGGCAAAAGCCACCCAAGGAGCACTTCAGTGACATGACACTGAGCTGAACAAGAGCACGAGTCACAGGGTGAACCCAGGATAAGTTCTGGCTGGCAGTTGTCTGCCCCACATGGCTTCTCTGTGTTGAGCCAAACATTCAGATTATGAATGGAGCCATCCTCCTGGATGCTCTCCAGAGGTACATGTGGACGTGCAGGCCCTGTGAACAACCAGCTCTCTCCCAGCCTCAGATGTGCTGAGGGCTGTTTCAGGACACAGGGGAGCCAGCAGTGATGGAGGGTTCACCCCCATGGCAGGGGCTGCCGTGGTGCTGGGGGCTATGGCTGCTCCCACTGCCCCTGGGGG
>NW_008591614.1:0-2122 GCF_000691845.1 Merops nubicus | reverse complement strand
TGAACCCCCAACACTCAGAACCTCCTGCACCATCTGCACTCACGAGCAGCTGCCCAAAGCCTTCTGTCCCTGACAGTGGTGACCCAAGGCCAGGCTCAGGCCCCTCATGTGTCCTTTGAAGACCGTCTGCTTTCACATCTTACATTTATCCTTTCCAGTAAACAATCTTTTTTCCACCTTACACCACAAAGTCCTGATTCCAGCTGTACCTAAGACCACAGGTAAAGGTTAGAGGGGAGAGAAAACAGACCTGTTTGAAAGCCAGTGTTGTGGGCTGAGGTTTAGGTTTTTTTTTTGAATGGTAGCTTCAGAAAACAACACACACTGGATGGTTCCAGTGGCTGTTCATCACAATGTCGAGCTAACAGCCTAGTGGGAGATTTTTAATAATTCAGAACTGTTCATCTTTGTAAGAGATTCCCAGAGAGGCAGAGGGAGCTGGGACCTGCTGCTGCCCCGTGCCCAGCACTGCAGGAGACTCCTCTCTCAGGGAAAAGGATGTTCCACACTCAAGTAACCAAGAGGAGCTCAGCAGGTACAAAATTCATGTCTTTGTGTGCTAAAGCGGTGTGGTTTTGTACAACAGTAACCCATTACACACAACCACATGAATAACTGCTACAGGGTACATCACTCCTGCTGACAGACACAACACCCCCACCCGGCCCTTCTCAACAGCAGATCAGACTCCAGGAGCCACAGACATTCAGGTCTGAAAGGACTGCAGTAAGTTCAACCACCACTGCCAGCAAAGGCACCGCCCTCACGAAAGCTGTACTTCAACTGCAGATTACCTAACACACAAAATGAAGGATCTTTTTTCTGAATTTTAAGAGCTCGGATATTCTGCACAGTCTCCAGCACAAATGCAAGCAGTGTCATTAAGAACAGTGCACAGTGGCTTCCCTTCCAGTCTGTCTTCCTTCGAGAACCCGTCTCCTTCGATGCCATCAGGTAGAGGGGTGCTCCACTGGGGTGCCAGTGCCCAAGTCAGGAGGTGCTGTGATGGACAGGGCTGCTGATAAAACATCATCCAGGCGAACAGGCCCGGAGCAAGCATGCTGCTTTGCTGCCTTTCCCTGCTAACAGCTCTGCAAGAGTGCTCCTTGAGTGGCCTCCCCACTGTGCATGGCTACTACTGGCCAGTGAGAAACCTGTGGCCTGCGAGCAGCGTCCCGTGCTGTGGCTCTGCCAGCCATTTTAATACAGCAGATGAGCACAGAGATATAATAAAGGAAAGGGGGAGAAAAGCCAACAAACCCCTTCTTCCACGCTGCTGCAGCATTAATTCAGCCTGAATTTCTGATGCACTCTATGGCTCCATCAGCTCTGGGCGCTCCCGCGGCAGGGCAGCGGGGGCATTTCGGGGGGCAGCGTCCTACAGCAGGTGCCTCCACGGAGCAGGTCCCTGTGGGAGGGCTCGGAACGGGGTGATTGTCCCTCTGCAGCACTTCGGGCTTCTCCAGGGCTGAGAAGTGCTACGAACAGGCACCGTGTCATCACCGTGAGGAGCCCAGGCTGCCCAGGGCCACGCAGGGCGGCTGTGATTAAGCAGGTTGGCTCTGTCACCTCCTTCCCTTCCTCCGGTTTAACGGTGATCCCCAGTGCAAGGCACAGGTGCTGACAGGAGGGGAGCGAGGGGAGCAGGGTGGGGAAGGAGGCGATGGTTAAAAAACAAAGGAGGGATGCTCTGAGACAGACAGGTACCGTCACGGCAGACAAGCAGACCAGAGGCAGACAACGACAAGCTGACCTGCTGATTTGTCGCCCAGTCCTGGACACCCTCGTGCACCACACCAGTCCTCCTTCAGTGAAATGCCAAAAGAAACATCAGCACCACGTTGACGATGATGAGGAAGAGCAGGATGACAAAGACCACTACCCGCTGGGTCTCTGGGTTCATGTTGCAGCGGAGGAAAGTGTGAAGCACGCTCCATTTGTGCCTGCTTCGGTCGGGGACCTTTGCCATGGCTTCAGCCCCCGGGGAAAAAAAAAACACCAGCACCCAGCAACAAAAAAAGCGGCAGCAGGCGTCTGAAGCGGCCGCTGCGCGGCCAGAGCGGGGGCAGAGGGCTGGAACAAAAGCCGCTTTGCAGCTCTGGCCGCAGGCGCGGAGCCGGGC
>NW_008591613.1:0-74215 GCF_000691845.1 Merops nubicus | reverse complement strand
ATGATTCTATGATTCTATAAGAATAAATCCTGAGAAGCTCTCATGATTTTAAACCTAAATGATATTTATTCTGCCAACACAAGAGATTGAATGAGGTTGATTTTTCTGACCTCTGAATCTTTCAAGTCTATAGTCACCTGAAAGATCAACATGCAAAAACTGTATGCTTAAAAGAGAAAAATTATATGCATAACTGAGAAAAGTAAAAAGACAGTCTGAGCCATTTCATGATGTGTTAAGCATTTTTCATTTAGAATTTTATTCGTTTATAAATAGGTCAACATGTTCTAGAAGAGGCTGATGATTTCTTGAAGAATGTAGGCAAAATTCATGCAGAATCAGCTTTCAAAAGAAGGATAAAAATAATATTGCAACTGATTAAAGCATGTTCAGATTTGCTTGGCAATCTCATTATCAAAATCCACAGTGTTGTAGAAAGAACAGAGTAAAAGATATACTTCTACATTGAAAAGATAAAGGAGAGAAGGCAGACAAATTCTAGAATTAGATATGGGGAAAAGAATTGAAGGACCTTGGCTCTTTTCTTTCTTCTGCCACAAACTCATGGAAAAAATCAAACTTAAAGAGAACATCCACAAATTCATAATTTGCACTGGCTTATTTTCAGCATTAGCAGGAGTAGAACCTGAATGGCAGACAGTATAGTAGTGAATTTACTTTGATGTGGAACACCCCTGAAACATTTCAGAGTCATTGCTCCTCTCTAGGAAAAGGCACAACACACTAGCTCAGAGAAATACTGTAAAGAATTCATCACTGTTTCAGAGATATAACATTATCTTTCATCAGGGTATTTCATGCCAATGTAGCACCTGATAGCTTTTGCTTCCTCCAAGATATAAATCATCTTAGGCTACATCAAAATAATTGAATGTAAGTGCTGTATATACAACCTTAGCTTTCAGAACAGCCTTTCAGAATTGTTTACCAAAAGGCTTTGATCAAAATATACAGTTCCAGGGTGGGTATATAAGATGATCCTACTTTACATCTCTACCCTAAATAGCAAAGGTATGCGTTTAGATTCAAGCCCAGACAGTGCTCCTGAACTCTGCAGTTTAACAGATAGCCTTAATATAGCAAATGTTTCTGTCTAAAACAAAGCAGGAAAACTTTTCCCTTGCAGAAAACTGCACAAGATTTTCAAATTATTTTGGCAGGATGCCTCTTAGTAGCATAAGTAAGATCATGTTCTTAGTAAGAACATGAAGAAAATTCTGGTTTTGTGGACTTCATAAAGTCAAGTACGCCACAGTTTCTCCACCATGTCTCTGTCAAGTCTTAGAACTTGAAATTGTAGACTAGTGCAAGAAAACAAGGAGACATAGCACTGCTGTCTTCCGTTTGTTTTAATATATTCAAGGCCACATACAGACAAACAGAGTTCATCAATATCAGCAGACCTCTATTTTCCATGTAACACCATCACTTACAAGGAGAAATGAAAGAGTTGCTGATCCTTCAGGGCAACCCTACAGAGTGAATATTGTAAATTCTGCAACAATCACTTTTAAAGATATACAGAAGCTGGTATACAGTAGAGAATAAAATCTTACTCAGTGTGTACACTCAAAAGTGTAAACCCAAAGTGTACACTCAAAAGAAACAGAGAACAAGAGTAGCTATAAGGACTGTTAAGTATTAAGGAAACAAACAACGCACTAGAGTTTTTCTAGCTAAAAATCACCATTCAAAGTTACAATTGCTGTTCTACCTAGAGCTGCCAATGGGTAAAGCACTTATTAGCTGCTGTTGTCTCTCCCTATTGTTTTATTAAACAGGGCATTTCATCTGCTCTTTTCTACAAGCATTTCCCACAGAATCTGTCACACCCAGTTTAGACATTAAAGATGAGCCATAAGGTCTCTATTAAAATTAAAGCACAGCAACCAGATAAATCATCCAACCCTGAAAAACCTACCTGGCATAAACCTTCCAACTACTCATAAAAAGTTCAGTTTAACAATTTATCTTTACAGTAGACTAAATAAATTATATGACTAACATTATAACATTTTTTCCCAAGGAATTATTAAGGCATTGCATAAGAAACCATCCTACGTACTTTTAAGCCTATTTGTATTCTAGTTTTAAACCTTCAAGACAACGGTCATGTCTCTAGCTATTGTATCTAAGGCAAAATTTTGGGAGAACTCATTTTCTGCCTTTTTTTTTTTTTAATTTCCTACACATAAGAAAACACAACCTCTATAATTCTAAATGATTTCTGTTTACCCACACTGTAGCCAAGCTTAGGCTTCTTGTTATTCAGACAGCATATTAGGGGTCACCTAATAGGCTTATCTCAAGAGGTAAAGCAAACATCATATTCCCTTACCCACATCTCCCTCTCTCCCCTAAAATTCTTTACGTGTGATACAGTCACTCTTAAAGCCCAGTTTGGTAAGGAACCTTTCCATTAGGTGAAGCTGAGTGCTATTACACTTGACATTATGCACCACTAATAGCATAGTATCTTGCCCACAAAAATATCATATAAAGCAGACTAGAGTCATAACAAGTCAGCATGTTAAAGAATATATTTTATAGCTGACTTGCACTGCCTCCTCTCTCTCATCCTTATAAGCATAGCTTCCTTTTCTGAAGAATGATTTAAGAAAAAAATACTTTGAGAAGGGCTGTGCAAGTGTACTTGTCATTTTAATTTTTTATCTGAGAAAAAAAGATTTTCAGAAAGTGTTTGGAAAAAAATAATTTACAGATGTGTTTGAATTTTTTCTCACAAATTCTGATATATTAAAAACAATATTTATTTAAGCACAAATATCTTCCAAGTTCCTCTCCCAAACAAACACGTAGGATGTTGCAAGACATTGCTGAAGAAGCAGGCAGGAGCAAGTCTAACCCAAAAGCAGGACAGACTATGAAGCCTCTTAGGCTTTTCTCACAGGAAGAAGGTCAAGAATCCTTCCAAAACAAGAGCATAAATCACAGCCTGAGGAGTCTTTCTGCCCATTATAATTTTTTACATTAACAAATGGGAACCTCAACTCTGCCACCATACTCTGCACATTGTACTTTATAGTTGCCTTACTGAATTTTAGAAATGCATGTTTTCCACTGCCAAGAATCTTATAAAAACCTTTTTCAGATGTGACCCTGAAATGTAGGTTGCACAGAGCTATGCATTCAAACAGCGTGTACAAATATTAGGCACTATAGAACTGTTCATGTAGAGCTACAGCTAACCATGACCTTATTCTTACAGAGTCAGAGGGCACCTGGCTCTGCCAATGCCAGCCAAGTCCTGTTTTAGTTCAGAATAACAGCTATTACATTAAATATGATGCAGAAAGTCCTGTGTTCCAGAATTCTAATGTATACCATCTATCAGTGTTAAGAGTTTGAAACATACTGTGCCTACATTCAATATGATCAAGTTTAATTCTGTCAGTACTGACACACCCTGCTTCAAGGAAAACATAAGCAGGATTTCTCCTATTTCATTATGTTTCTTCTAAAGCCACTACCAAAGTAGATTAGCAGTACTCCTGTTTTCACTAAACTGTCAATTCAGAATAATTGCTTTGTGTGTGGTAGTATCAGAATGCTATGAAGCTTGGGGAAATAATTAACTTCATGAAGAAGAAGCTTCTTTTCATTTTATCCTTCAGTGCCCATAAAAAGATTGATTTTACAGGTGATGAATGTGTTTATAAGTAAAATCGTGTAAGGAAATCTCCTCCACTAACGAAGCTATTGTTTTCTGTATTTCATCCTTAATTTTACTGCTGAGGATGTGCAAATGCCCCTGACACTGTATTAAGTGCTTCTCCTCTGGAAAGTATGAAGAGAGAAAAAAAACCAAAAGGCAACCTAGTAATAAAACTAATATGGATCGTTTGCTTTCTTTTCCAGAGTTGTGCCACTGAACAACTGCAATCACTGGTTTTGAAGGAATTCTTGCCATTTTTCTTCTAACCCCGAACAAATGTGAATATTAATATACATCCAGTTGCATATGTTTGTGCTAGCTTATTTATTCAAAAAGTTTTTAGGCAGAAAGAAATTTCATTATGTTCCACTGCTGCTGGCTAATTAGAATCTAAACTTTGTGTCAGCTGGGAGTTCTTACCTTCGCATATTCTTTAAATTAAACATCCAGGTTTCTGAAGACATAAGGCTTTCATTCATGCTCAGCAACAAAATCAGCAGCAAAAATGAAGCCGCCGAGTATTTTATCCCGGTGCTGAGCGGCGGCTCGGGACTGGGGAAGCCTCCTGAGCAGCACCTTCACTTCTCATCTAGCACCATCTACCGCCCAAGGCGGGCAGGAGACGGCGCAGCCCGGCGGGACCGCGGAGCGGGGGACACGACGCCGCCCACCCCGAGTCCGCCTCTTCTCGAACACTGACCTTCGCCTTCGGGGATTAACGCTGGATGGTGATCAAAATTCATACCTTATTCCAAAAACGGGGGGATTGTGCTCTAGCTTGCTTACAGCGACAAACACTTGTTTCCCCTGCAGACTTCTCTATTCGTACTTGACGTTGCTGTCACCTTTGATTAAGGACTTTGGTTGAATAATACTGTATGAGCTACAGAAATGCCACCCGAAGAGGGTAAAATATTTCCTGTGTGGTTTCATGAAATGCAAAATAAGCGAGTTGGGAAGGAAAATGTAGATAGTAAGTTCAGTCCAGCATGAGCTGACGGTAAGAGAGGAAGCACGGGTGACTTTTGAGTAGGTACCGCAGGTGGGCAACAGCACAGCGGCCACCAAACACAGGGAAGATCGCTTCCAGGAAAAAAAATTCCACATCATCCATGACTGAGGTATGGATTTACCTCCTAAGAAATGACAGAATCACTGTGTTATGATCACGTTGCTTCCAGCTGGGCTAAACGCAATCATCCAAAACCAGCATTTACAGCAAATATGAGCAATTGATGTTTAGAGAATCAATGCATGGAGGTCATTACTACTTCAGAGTACTAGAATACTGATGTCTACAGTATTGATTAACATTCTGCATAGAAATCATTATCAAATTATGAAGATTCATATTATGTAATAAAGCTTCCTTCAAACACTTTGTTGTCTTCATCACAATGGCCAAGAAAATTAGATGTGTATATATATATGTGCTACATACTTGCTATACTTAAACATGTTATGTTGTGAGGTTACATATGTGTCCTTCAGTTTTCATTGAGTTCTAAAGATGTAGATAATAGGTTTTATCAGTTTACTTCCTCAGGTGCTGTTAAGCTTTCGGTGAAAAAAAAAATGCTAATCAAAGCAAATGTCTTTTATTTGAAGTATCTTGATATTCCTATGCATTACAGAAATTAAGACAGTGAAAGACAACAGCTGCAGTTCTCTCCTAGTGAGTTATAGTGCTGGTTTACACTCACAATCCAATCTCTAGGTTTTGAGAAAGGTTTCCTCAGATCTAGATGGTTCAAGCACTGAAACTCTGGAAAAAGGATCACATAACAGAAACACTTCAGAAAACCTGAGCCAGGAAGTATAAAACCAACAGGTTAAACTAGTAAGAAAAATCAGTTGAGTCTAACGTGGTATACGACATGACATGTTTTGCTGCCAGAATCCTCTGTACCCTTTTACATGGAAAACTACACAATTAAAAAAAAAAAAAGTAGTAAGTAAAAAAATTCTGAAAAATACAAAGAATGACTGCCTATCTGAAAAAGTCACACTTTTAAAAATTACCCTAGCAGTCTGATCCTAAAAAATACCTGAGATGTTTCCTGTTACTGATAAAAATAATCTTCCAAACAAGCTACAAAATGCTCAGAAACACATGGGTTGTTGACAGTAGCATACTAGTGCAGACAGAATGTATAAAAAACAATACAAAACTAAAATACAGAAACTGAGGTAGCCGTTGACAAGCCAAGGTGAAATGTGCACAACAAAAAGCATTTTTGCCTAATGTATGGAACAATAGTAATACACAATGTAATTACAGTCATTGTATAAAAACTTCAACACCAAAAAATGAAGGAAATTACTAATATATATGTTCAACATGAATATGTGAGCATTCATATAGAAGTTACTAGCATTAAAGCAGGATTTAATTTAAATGACAAAACCTTTTACATTACTGAAGAATTTATTATCCCATCTCAGCTGAATATGTTAAGCCACATAAGAATTGCTCTGACTATCAAGTAATAAATTAAATCAGAAGGTTAGATAGGCTCAACAATGACTTAATATATACAACTGAATCTCAGATTATGAGTTGAACTTTGAGTGTACCTGATGAAGAAGTCATCCAAATGAAAAACTACAGTCACAATACAAACCAAACATATTGGGATACTCAACAGTAAGCACTAGTATTCTATTAATTCTTCATAAAATAATAGAGAAAATCATAAAATAGATGTGCAAGAGTGGTGTAAATGCACCACAGAAAAGGCACTTTCTTAATGCATTTGAATGAAGGAAGGAGTTAATGAACAGCAATTAAGAGTACCTTCCATGAAAAAAAAATAGAGAAGTACCTACTTTTTGTCTCTATTCCCACAAAAATATTGTGTCTCTCTCATAATTTGTTTTAACACTGATTAAAGCAGAAGAAAAGCAGAACTACATAAACCGTTTAAAATCCATCAGTATTTTCATTCAGCCTTGAGATCAGTTATTTACAAGTCAAAAATAAGTCCATCTTCCTTCATGCATCATCATCAACGGAATCGTTTCTTCAGCTAATTTGGGGGCAAAAAGAACTTCTAATTCTTAATCAAGTTCTATCAGCATTCATAAATGAAATTTGGATGTTACCAGAGAGAAAAGAGGGGAAGGAAAGGAATCAGAGAGTTTAAGGTAAGGAAGAAAGGCTGGATGAATATAGTTTTAATTTCATAACCAGAATAATTAAAGCAGTATTTCTTTATGAAACAAAAAGTAGTAATACTGAGTATCAAGGAGGAATAGACTCAGGACCAAGAAAATTGATCATAATGGTTCCACATTTAGGTGTTAGATACGGTTGCCTCAGAGGAAATAAAGAGCAGATGTAATTTCACAGTAGACTTCAGCATTCTCTAATTAGTGATCTATTTTCTTGTTTTATTCAGTTATACCTATACAATGGGAAAAAAAAAAAAGTATCATTTTTCCTGTAATTCACAGAGAGGACTTCTCTTCAGAGAGGCAGACTCCATTCAACCACATACATCAGAACAGATCACTAGAAGCCAGACTGTGGTCTACCACAGAAATAACACTATTCTTCCCAGAGTTTGGCTATAAAGACAGAATTTATCACTAGGGGTCAATCCACTGAAGGCCATCATCTATTTAGAAATGGAGAGGCCTTTGTAGTGTGTCTGTGTACATTCTGTTTTGTTAATCACCTTCAACTTTCCTCTGACAACCTTTCTTAGAGGTGGGCATGGTATGTTGCCTCTTTGTGCTGTTGACAATGAGAGGTTCAAGGTGACAAGAGGAAAGAGTTCAGTCCACATTGTTAGTGTAGTGGGTAGTTTATAGGAAGGCTGTCTGGAGGAAAGTCGTTATAGGGATCCTGACTAAGGCATTGAGAGTTTGTTTAATGCAGCTCTGCAACATAGCCTATCCAGACTCCCTGCATCATGTGTCCAGAATTTAGCTATTAGAAAGCACATTTGTCAAGAGTCTCCAACCTTGACTTATTTCAAGATAAGTGGAAGATATCCAGAGATACATTCTCAAGTTGGGCAAGAAACAGCTGAGTTACATTTGCTTTCTGAAGTATAAAAGGGGTGGGGGGAGGAGGGCCAGTGCATGCTAGAATCATCATTGGTTTGCTTATAATATCTTTGTACACATGCCCTACAAAACACCTGCTTCCTGCTTCAAATACTAACAATTGCTGTAGCTCAGGGTGGAATCTACTGGTTTACCATCTGTCTAAGCAGAGGTGATCCATCTTTTAGAGATGATCTACCACTTGAAAGATTCCCCCCCACTCAGACTGTCTGATTTATTCCAGCATTACAGATCATTCAGAACTCTCTGTACTGCTAGATTTGACTACCTCCGCGTGCTGCAGCTTCTCATACTTCACAGCTGCCTTTGAATGTCATCTGTTAATTTCTCCCCTCATCCTCTGCAGAACTCTTCCTACTGCTGTTAATCAGGCCATTTTGTTTTCTAATTTTAAATCTGTTATAAAACCTTCTCTCTCCACCCCCAATGCATATGGGCAGGTTCTCTTTACTGCAGAGCTCTCAGATACCAAAGTTAGATCATTATTTATCACTAACATTGTCCAATTCCTCCACCACTACATGCATCATGAAGTTTATCAAGAAAAGGAAACAAACCTCTGCTTTCCCTCCTCCACTACATAAAACTCTTTAAAAAACATCAAAATATTTCCTTAAGGCATAAAGGAAATCAATAACTGAACACATAAAGAAACTTGAACATCCAGTCCAAGTAGCAGATCTGTAGATCTACATGAGGCACCCAGCATCACAAATGAAATTCACTGGGTTTTATATGTCCAAACTCTTAATGAGCTAGCGTGGGCAGTGGTGCCAGTAGTAACCTATAAAAATCACATCTCATGTATTTTAACGCTTCTGAAGTCACAACTTGAAACATCTTCTTAAAGGTAGATGTCTGTGGTCTTTGTTTTGAAAACTGAAAGCACTCAAGGTTTGGTAGATTTTCAGGTATGCTTTTCACCCTGCAACTGCCTTTTCATTGGTCCCACTTAAGTGTCTACAGCTTTTGAGGCTCAAGCCTAAAGCCACTATTTTTCCAACATATTTAGCAATACATAGGTTCTAATAATTTGAATTTAGACGTGGCCCAGTTAAGGAAATATTGTTATTATGGTGAGAACAACTTGGTTTTGTACTGTGCTCAAACACTGGTCATTTTTCATGCAATCAATGACCTTGATAAGAACACAGCCAGACTAGATTTGAGCAGTACTGACAGAATGGTAACTTTATGAATTCATAACACAGTAGGTACTTCAACATTAGACAGGTTTTGATTGGTGCTCATCATGCCAGTCACATCTTTCTGAAAAGGACCAAAGAAACTGGGTAATTGGGATTCCACCAACAACTTGCTAAAACTTTTTTGTAAACTAGAATGGAGCGCTACACAAGAAGACTATCAAACGCAGAGTATCTAGCCTTTGGAAACTGAAAGTCTTCATCGCTATAAGCAGCACTGCTGATATAACATCATAAAGCAATAAGAGGGACTAGTGGCAGTGAATTTAGTGTAGGAGGAGACCATTATTACCATTGCCTGTCCATGCAGAAGATATGACTTTAAATCTTAATATGCTGTATAATGTTCTGAATATGTGACATAGATAGTAGAATCAACTAGTTACAGCTGCAAATTGGCACACAGAAGACCAAAAGCATAAACCACCTCTGTGAACCTCACATAACCTGAGCACAGAGCTTTCACTGTTGCAAAAGAAAAGCCAGAGTTTAAACTCCACAGAAGGGTATTGAATGTGATAGAAGACCTAGAACACAGAGACAAGGGAAAATTTTGCTAAGAAGTTTGCTACATAAAACAACACTAATTCTGTCTAAAAAGAAAAATCCTATTTTCCTCTTATTTGGAGTACATATTATGAAATATCATAAAATAAAAATTAATGACCGCTGCAAACAATAAAATAGAGAAAAACTGCAGAGGGTAGGAAATTCCTGCCCACTTAATCTATTAATAGCACATGAATGTTTAGAGCATTATGACTGTAACAGGCTACAGTCTTTTTCCTTTCTCTGCATTGGTTTCAAAAATGCAGGCTACCAGAATATATATATATACTCTCTTAAAACTGCTTTAGAGACAGCTCAGGCATGCCACAAAAATAGCATACAGCAATTTCATCTAAATTGCTCTTAGGAAAATACTACTAATTGCCCCTCTTGCACACTACTGATTTAACATCTTCAAAAAATATATCTTTGTTTTGGTTCATTCATCTTCCCCTTCTCACAATTAACGACTGCACACAGCATACAGATATATTCTTCCTTTCAAGCCTTTCTAATTTATTTCCAAACAGTATGTCTTAACAAAAAAAGAGATTCTCTGTGTTATCTTTCTGGTTCTCAGGAAGAAGTGATGTGAAGGCATTCAGTGAAGAGCCAGCAGAACCTTAAATGTAAATCAAAATACAGTTCATTCAACCATAGGATTCATTCAGCTTTTTCAATATCTATTCAACCCAAAGTAGACAATTTCTTCTTTCCTGCTAATTTAGAGAAATCTTGCTTGCTATTTTGATCTGGATGGATTTTTCTTTTAGATATTTAGCTTGCCAGCACACTAACATCCTCATATCCATTTTTATACCAGGAGCAAGCATTTGTCTCTGGAAGAGATGCTTATATATGTTTAAAATGGGCTTCTCTGCTTTCTAAAGCTAATGAGAACTATTGCCCTCCAGTTATACAAAAAGGCCAACCTTTAAACTGTAACCCCTGCATGTGTAGGAAAAACATTTTCTCCACTGTTAAGTAGGTATATGTAAAGAAGCAGGGGAAGGTATTTTTAGTTTAAACATGTTTCAACAAAATAAGAACACCATCAGATAGAATATAGTGCACATATCAAATACTTTTCTTTAGAAAAAAATTACCTGCATGTGTTTTCATTGAAACAACCATTCCCTTTCTATCATTTTTTTTTCCCATGCATACACCAAAGAGGTGAAAAGGTTATCAAATTCCTAATATCTTTTGCAGATAATTCTATTAAAGGTGAAAAAAGGAGGATTTGCATCTTTTTTACATAGGCTATGTAGCATATATTACAAATATTCATTATATTAGTAGTATTCAGATATTAAATACATGTAGCTAAACAAATATAACAATATGGTTTATGTGGTACAGGTTCAAAAGCACCCTTATTCCACCAAGCTTATCCAGGTTAACCGTTCCTCATCTGTGATTACAGGATCCATTCAAAATTTAAATGACAGCAGTAATCTTCTTTTGTAGGCATGAGAGAACTTGACCAGAGGAGACAGTGAAATTCTGTTCTCCTCTATTAGTGTTACAAAAGTGCTTACTATTTACAGCTTTGCCTCCCTTGTGCCACTGAAGTGATTATGCCTCTCAATATGCATCCCCCACTCCTTCAAATGAAGATTAATGGGGTGGGAATGGTTTAAAGCAATGGCCAATGCCACTTCTTCCAGTGGAATTTTAGAACATCACAGGCAGGTCAGTACATTTTCTAAAAAAGGAAGCTTTGAGACCATTCACCACAGAAATGCAGGATGTATTGATTCTTCCTGAATCATGTTAACACTCACAACTGTCCTCTGTCCAAAATCCCCACTCAAGCACAATTAAGCCCTAAATTAGCCAAAAATAAACAAATAATCAAATAATGAATGGACACTTTGGAAAAACGACATAATAAGTGAAAAAAGAAAACCTACTCTTGACAAGTTGTAGCATTGCCCTGTCAGATGCTTCCTTTCCACATCTTACATGGCTATTTGGCCATTTCTTTTGCAATATAGTCACCACTGACATAAGCAGTGACTTGCCAAAGGATGGAAATCATCAGCATAAAGCAAGCTAGAAAAAGTGATTTCTAGGAAAAGCTTTCAGAAGATAGACTGCCTCCAGCAAACTAAAGGAATAACAAAGTCCAAACCCAATGCATAATCAGGAAGATGGAAATTTACCAATGCCTTCTCAGGCAGAAGGGGTGTTTTGAGCTATTACAAAGCACAAAGATGGAAACAAGAAAACAGTGAAAACTAAAATGGAAACTGTATCAGAACTGTTTAGAAACCTTTAGATACGGATTGAACTCAGGGGAGAAAATCTACTTGGCTGGACACTCAAGTCTCCTAAGGAAGGAAATGAAACTGATGGAAGAGCAGCAGGTGGTAATGATTTTTTTCTGCTGGTTTGTATCTATTGATTAAAGTAGATTTGTTCTCCCTATGGGAATTTGCAGTCTGAAATGTATAAAGGAAATTAAAAAGTAGTGTACTTGCAGGCATTAAAACTAATTGGCTGCAAACCTGACATCTTTCATTCACAGTACCCATATGGTTTAAATACACCTAGAAGCACTGTAAAAAAAAAAAAAAAAGAAATTAATGAGATTTTAGTTGGTAAAAATGTGACTTTTCCAAAGGAGATCTTAAGTAACAAAAATAGAAAGCAGCAATGAAAAGTCAGATTTACAACCACTTCATTTTAGTAGCTGCAAACCCCTTTTATCAATAACATTCTTCAAATCAGTTGGTGCAGCATCCCAACAGAAAAAGCTAGAGCTCTAAGTTATGCTGAATTTATGCTGAAAATATTGTAAGTCTTGCATGATGAAATCCCCAGGAGGTATTTGGACATAAAGTATACAAATATGCTTGGCAAGGACTGTGAGCTGTTCCAGGGAAGATGGGCATTTGTTGCAGGGGAAAGCCACACACAGAATAAGCACATTTAGTGCTACAATGGGGAACCTGTTACTTATAAAGCCTGGTAAGAATGCTTTTCACTAGAAGAGGCTTCAACGACAAGAAACATTTTTCATCCTTTTTAAAGACCTAGGGACTGAAAGAGAACTGATTCTCAGGAAAATACTATTACAAAGTGCACTATTTGCTTAACAAAAAAACAGGAGTGTGCATGCATGAAATGCACAGGAGACTGGTTTTTCTACCCATACGGAACAGTTTTAACACTTAGATACTTGTTCCCTGTTAGGAAATGCACATGCAGGCCTGCCAGATGAGGCAAAGAGATCCTTTCTTTTACAGTGCTCACTCATCTCTTTTCAGACACAGCCAGAAGGGAAGTGAGGTTGCTATTGGTCCCAATCCTGTTTCAAGGTCCCTTTCTGCATTTTATGCAATGACTGTTTAGTATAAGCTTCATAAGGGATAACGGCAGGAAGGATGAGACCCAGCATTCAGTGAGTTTCCTTCATCATCAGGCTGTGCAATCTTGCTCCTTCTTGCCTCTTTTTTTTTTTTTTTCTTTTCTCTACAGAAAGGTCCTAGAAGCTCAGAAATCTGAGTTTGAACCACTTTAGGCTGGGGAGCAATATGCCTCTTACACCCTCCAGTTCTGTTAATACAAAGTTTACACAGAGGCCTATGGGCTAGCAGTGCTTCATTTTAGAATAAAAAAAAAATAGATAAAAGTGCAGTTGCCTTTGAACACTGTCTTGTGACAGTGCAGTAAGTTTCTTATGTTCTTAAATGGACACACGCCCCCTCCAAGTATTTTCTGGGTCTCAAATGGTCTTCACACTGCTGAATTCACCAGACACTTCTGCAGCTGTGCTGCAGCTCCTGAAAGACTTTAAAGTGTCATGAATCTGATGCTTTTAGAGATCATGAAGACCAAGGCTGAACAGTGAGTTTCAAGTTTGACACTGTGAACTAAAATGCCAGCATTTTTTTTTGGTCTGGCCTAGCAAGACTAAAAAATACATTTTGCAAACACACTTAATTGTAACACATCTGTCACTGAATGGCAATTAAAGAAATATTTCAGGAGTGATTAAAACCAAAACATGACTTAAAGGATTACTTTAACAAGTTTAATTTATTCATGTGATCAGATAGCTTGAAGATGATGGTTTAATCCACACTGACCTACATCATGAAATTCATAAACTCCAGGTCCCATACACGTCCCTTAGCCACTTTTTTTGACACATATTTTAGAATGAATCCTTCCTTCTGATTTGTTCAGGGTCAGCCCACATAGCTGGCAATTTTAGTTTCTAGTAATTCTAGTTCTAAACTATTTGCTAAAAATTACATAAGGCTGGGTTTTTAGTGGGAGTTTTTTGGGTTTGGGTTTTTTGTTTGGTTGTTTTTAACTAGTTATCTCAGCAGTCTTTTAAATTGTATACATAGAATGTAATAAATGTGTAAGACACAATGCCTTTCAGCAGGTTATCTGCAATTAAAAATAGCGATTAGATGGTGCTGATGTACTTAAATCATAGTTTCATTTGGTTTTTCAAGTACTGGATTCTTAGAAGTCTTCATGATCAGCAATAAAAAGATAAAAATGCTCCTCGTAGCTCTGAAACTCTACTATAATAAGAGACTGAAGCCAGATTTTATAGATACACGGTGAACAAAGACTCAGATAGATACTTGGCATGTTTTCAAAATTGCCTAGATGTATAACTGCTGTAGTTTCCTGGAAACAGGTCTTGTTGAAAATTCTTTGATGAGATGACAGGCTTAGCTGGTAAGGGTAATAGTGTAGATGAAATAAATGCTTGCAAGGCTTAGCACTACATGACACTCTCAGTAAAATACTTGCACTGTTTGATATCAGTAAGGCATGTGTTTAATGGACACAGAACTGGCTTAATGACAGGCTCCAAGAAGCCAGAGACAATAGGGACCCATCAGTCACTGGAGGCATTTTGAACATAAGAGATGCAGACCCACAGTGGCATCCTGACCAGCAGCAGCACTCGGGTTTCGGCTGGAGGTGCACCACCTTTCTCCAGCACTCACTACTGAGAAAGAGCCGTGAGGTTCCTCCTCCCAAGGCTTGTGGTGGTAGGCCTGGTCCCACGGGGCTCACATCCACCCTGGGCTTAAGAGAGAAACACACCGGAGAAGGGTTCTACCTCTGCTGGGGAGGGGCTGCACTGTCCCCAGGGAAGCAGCCGAATCCCCAGGCTGAGATGTTTCTGTAAGCACCACCCGGCCCTGCTTCACCCCTCTCCTCCCGGGAGCCACACGGCTCTGCCCTCGGTGACAGTGTAATATCGCTGGTGTGGTTTTACACACAGACTGACAAGCAGTGTGCTTAAACACGCTGACTGCAGTCAGCAGAGGACTTCAGCAAGGCATCCTAACTCCCAGTGCTCTAACCACAAAGCCACCACGCTTTGTACCACCACACAGACTGCGCCGTGCAGTTGGCTGCCTTCAAAAAGAGTTAAGGTCATGTTTGCTGACATATGTAGTCATTGCAACTTTTTTTTTTTTTAAATTAATTAGGCCACTTTTTTTTTTTTATTTTCCATCAAGAGCAGGCATATTTTACTTCAGATTCTCCACAGAAAAGCCATGTCCAGAGTTCCAGGCTTTCCCCCGGGATGCCCGATGGCAGGCTGCTGCCAGAGACGCTGGAAGGGGGAATCTGCCATCCAGAGGCCATGCACGAGGAGGTGGCACAGTGGGCACGTGCCCAGCTTTGCTGGGCGGCGTGACTGGACCCGTTCTCTCAACATTTTCCACTTTCTCCCTCGCCTACTGTTCAAACTTTGTAGTTCCTTCCGATGTGATTTAAAAAGGACTGTAAACCAGCTTGGGGTATGAAATGCGGTGCCACTGCCAGCAGCAGCGCAGGGAGGGAGGTGACACGTATCTGACATGTACTCTGTGTGATACCAGAGGCAAAACCACTGTCTTGAACCACTGGGGGGTTTCCCTGGGGATTCGGTAAAGCCAGTGTCTTAAGCGCAATAATCCAGCCAGAGGATAATGTGTATTACTGTCTGAAGGGACATCACTGGCAGTCAGATGTTATTTTTACTTATCTACTATTCTTTGAAAATCAAATCTTATTTTTCTTCATCTGTTTCAATACCTGGCTTGCAGAAAATGCCAGTGGCATGTAAAACTAAAATGCTACCTTCAGACATCTATTAAATACAAAATTATCAAAAATGCATTATTTGAACCTTATAAAGCAACAAAAAAGTGGAATTTACAGATAAGATACAGCTTTTCCTGTGAAGACTTTATCTTCCACATTTTGAATATACTTAAAGTGGCAAATGATAATGATAAATTGAGATTGTATATAATGTGAGTCCACAGACATTACAGGCACATAAAGCAATAAGAGTAAATGTGTGTGAGCCCATAAACATGAGAAAAATACAAGATTTGAGCAATAAAATGGAACGCTATGGACCAACAGATGTAATAAAATACAACAGAAGGAGAGTATTGCATACTTATTTTCAGAAGTAATCAGGTAAAAGAAATAAGTTTTGTGAATAAATAATGCTTGTGAATAAAAAGCTCAAATTAAAATAGCTGCATTTCACGGAATCTCATTTATCCCTTTTCAAATTCTGCTTGTGACTAATTATTTAAATGCTGTTAATTCATACAGTGCTGCAGATTCCTATCAGAAGTACATTATTTGCTATTCATTGATTATTTGTCTCCTGTTAAGAAGAAACAACTATCCAGTGAAGAAAAGATGGCAAGTCACACACCATAAAAAATGGACAGTGAAATAAAAAAAAATCACCTTAGGCACTTTGTAGGCAACAAGTTCAGAAAATTTCTATCCTAATCTGTTCATAAATACTAAGAAGCAGCCAACATAAACATGAATGGGAATGCTTTGTGATTTATTTGGAAAACAAAAAGAGCCAACACTCCAATGGTGAAATCCTGGCCCTATTAAAAATCTCTAGGAATTTTGCCAGTTACATCAGCAGTTCAAGGGTTTCACCTCTGAAATCTCACTTTTATTGATATGATTTAGACAGCTGCAGAGAGTCATGTTTCTCTTTTCATTAAGGCAGCTTCTCACTGTCTTATACTAACAGTTGATGCCACCATGCTCTCCGAGGGACTCTTCATGAAGGCAAATACCATCTAACAAATGTAAATGAAAGAATATGAGCAAAAGTATGATTTTCCTATAACAGCTGCCACATTTTTAAGGAATAATCTCTGTGTCAGAGAGTCATTCAGAATGATGCAATCTAAGGAAAATCTAAGGAAATATCTCTGTTTTCTAGCCTGGTTTCCTCAAGGAAAGAAGCTTATACAAAATCCTGACAAAACCTTTCCCTCCTCATCTTTCAGGTAACATCTGGGCCTACTGTATAAATTTAAGCAAATTTAACAAAGTGATAGGAGAATCAAAGACAATAAGTTCCAGAAAGTTCCATGAAAACAGGTAGAGACAGAGTAAGGTGCTATTAAGTCATCAACTTACTCTGCACTCACTCTTTCTGAGGTGCCAAGGAGTGCATACAAATGACTACGCAAAGTTCCATGAAAACAGGTAGAGACAGAGTAAGGTGCTATTAAGTCATCAACTTACTCTGCACTCTCTGAGGTGCCAAGGAGTGCATACAAGTGACTACGCTTGAAACATAAATCTGCAAAGTCAATCATTATTAATATTGATTCTCACTGAAACAGTTCATATTTATTAGCTGAGCTTTTGTGAGCTAGGTAGATTCATTCTAAATGTTTTAGACCATAATGTATTTCCTCTCAATCTAGATTTTTATGAATACTGTACCGATTTATGCAGAAGAAAATTAGAAAGTCTCCTGTCTAGACACTAGGCTCTTCTGCTATTAAAACGTATTTCTCAGTAAAGGCACATTCAGTTTCAAGGAAATTAGCTGTTAAAAAGACCAAGAGTTCTGTTTGGTTTTACCGTAAATAAATTGGATTAGAATTCATAACTTTCTTACCTAACATTATTTCAGTTATTGGAAAAGAAAGTTACTGGCTTTTAACACGCACTCAGATAAACACCTCTAAAATTCAATACTTCTGTAGCACTTCTTTCAGATGTTGCAGATATCAGGCCAGTTTGCGGTGGACACCAGCCAACTGGGGAGCTACAATTCTGTGATCCCCTGAACAGTCAGTTCCTTTCTTGCCAAATCCACATGTATATGGATAGAACCAAAGGTATTAAAAGGAAAAGTGTCACAGCACCGATTTGGGGAAAACAAAGCAGCAATAAATCAAGCTAGTGTTTATGTGATTGGAAAGCACAGCCCTGCAGAACAGTAGGCATTAGACCATTGATTTGATTTTCTCACCCAGCTGTGAGCATATGAAAATAGAAGAACAGCCATGCTGGGTCACACTAAGAGCCCATCTAGCTCAGAATCCTGACTCCCATCAGTGGCTGTAAGCAGATGCCTTCAGGAGGGTGAAAACTTCTGCTTTGTCCTCTGTTCTTCACCTAATAATTGCTAGCTTTTCATTTGCTTTCCTACAACTGCATGCTAAACTATCTGTCATAATTCTAAGGTTTTGCTCCAAAATAGAAATCATCAGCTTAAAGACAATCATTTTGTAAGTTGGCTGCCATTTGGTTCTTCCTATTATCTATCACTTTATTACACTGAAAGCTATTTCTCCAAGTTGTGCCTTTCCAATAGATGACTCAGCTTTTTTTTCAGTACTCAGTACTGTCCTAGCATGCATGCAGACAGATTCTTATACATCATTTATCATAAAAGGATGCCTGCGCATGTAGAGGTACCTTGATGTCATCTCAGCACAACGTCTGACTGCTACAACCTCTAATCATGAACGCATTGATGAACCACCCTCTCTCACCTTTCTGCTCCTTGTGGCTGCTGTTGCTAGCTGCAGCATTACTTCTAATCATGCCATTGCCTCCAGCTAGGAAGTCACCCCTGTACTGGCACCCCTCACTGTGCTATTCCCACTCACCACAGTATAACTTACATGATTTAATTTTGTTCTAATCAAACTAGCCATTGATTTTGGCTCTGCACAGATTCATTAAAGAGAGCCTTTACTAAAATTCACTCACTTATGTTACTGTCCTTTATGACTTCAGCAAAGATACAGCATCATTTTGTCTCCTGCTATGGCGGTAAGACTCAGTTGTGATGCTCTCTGAGCTCTCATGATTTCCATTTTCTGAGTGATGACTAAAGGGGAATCATCTAAGCAGTTAATTGGGTTTTATTAGTGATTCATCATGCAGCTTTGCTGAAGAGCCTCCATCTCTCACAAATATCATCAGCTATCATTATACCTTGGATCTGAGGCACAGAGAGGCCCCTTCAGCAATAAGTTACTTCTTCCTAGAAAACAAAAAAACCCTCCTTAGCTCGATAATGTCTACACTTCATTTTCCAGAAGACTAAAATAAGGACTTGCATAATAGCGAATCATTCACTGAGGACAAGCTAAACACAATATTGCTGTTCCTTACTTGTAGAGAAGGGATATAACACTTCATCATAAAGCATGCATCACTTTTAATCAATACAACCAAATGGCTGCACCGGCTTACTTTGCTCTAGCTTTCTAAATGACGTATGTTTACTTCCGTTTATCAAGAAATGTCAGCAGAAAACTCTTTCCTCGCAGATCTGCTTTCTGACATCTCTGCATGTAAGACTCTTCCTAAAAATATGTCCCAATGGCTGTACTTAGGAAGTATTTATAATCTATACAATGAACAAGTGTAGACAGCGATTATACATACTCTCCATTATAAATATTCTATATACAACTATTCCTTGTGAACATCAAAACCAATACCTGGCCAGTTGTCTTGATGTGTGAAAGTGTTGTTTCTTACACCAAAAAGAAAGAATATATTTCTGTCAGAATTGTAATAACAACTAGATCACAAAGAATTGGTATATATGCACATGTGTAAATGAATATACATATGCACATTCTGTAATTTAGTAAATTACTGGCATGTGTTATTGTGCATTGTGACTCATAAATCATGAATCCAATTCACAGCATATCATTTCCCATTAAATTAGTACTTTCCATAGGGTATCTCCAACGCAAAGCTTACAACCTACTTATTGTGGTTAAAAAAAAAAAAAAAAAACTTGCATCCAGAACACATTGTTCTGGAGCTTAAAAAATGTCTGAAATCAGATTATTCTACTATGTCTAATACTGTTTCAAGATTTAAGCAAATTCTTTTCTTTTTTGGCATCTTATTTTTAGTTTATATCTATTACAAGTTATTATGTTATTTATCTGTACTACAGTACTAGCATAAAACAGAAGCAATTATCACAAATTGGAGAGGTGTCTTATATTACAGCATCATATTTACCCACAAAGTACTAAATCAAACCACTTTTGTCCTTTCGTTATGGCTGTATTAATACGTGCCATGAGTATCATAACTAGTGCATATTTTTTTGGATGTACACAGTGAAGACTTACTGATCAGAACGGGAAAGAAATGTGTGAACCGGTGCCCCTAGGTACATGCTTGAAATCAACTATCTACATGGCTCTTTTTGGAGAAGTTGCACTGTATGTGGTTCACATATTTCTTCAAAAATGGTAATACTAATAAATGCAACACACATTTTATACAAATGTGGGTTTATTTCTGAAAATCTGCGAATTGTATGAAAAAATAATATTGGATTAGTTTACCATGTCCGTAGGGTTGGGTTTTTCTCTATATATCACATTCTACAGACTTTACCTGGATAAGCTCTGTATAGAAACAATCAAAGTTCTGACTGAATAGTCCCAGTATGTTCGCAGCATTTGGACATATATTCCAGGAATTCTGATCTGACCAAATTCCATCAAATAATAGGGTTGGGATATTGTTCCCATTTTTAATGAAGTAGGTTGAGAGCTTGCTACTGTAAATAGGACTGATTCTGAACATTTTTGATCAGTAAGCTGGAGCATACAAGACTTTCATTGTTCCCGAAAGCCCTTTATAGCTCTACCATGTCTGCAGCTGGTCTCCAAAGTGTTTATGGACTAAGCTGAATAGATTTTGTTCTTTATGTGCTCTCATTTCTCTGCCTGTTTCATTTTTGTAACTGGACAGATAGCCAAAATTACCTGCACTGGCCATCTAGGGCAAGAACTGTTTCAAATCCAACCACTTGTCTGTGGTTCATGTAGCTTTTATTTTATTACTTCATCATCACTTTAGTCTCTGGTGCTGGCACTTTTCCCGTGCAAGTGACATTCACACTATGTAATTGAGCTTTATTCATGGAACTGTGAAACAGACGGAAAGTATTCCAAAATGTGGAAAATGAAAGGAAAAAAAAAAATAATTGAAAAACAAACAACTTCACCGTGACATTTTCTTTGCTTCTTGGCACTGGCTTGCTGGCAGAGGAGCACTGAATAAAATGTAAATCCATAAGTAATGAAAAGTTATATCAGTCAAGGCTAATAATAGAGTAAGAAGTTACATAAATCAATATAGATAATAGAATCTATTTTTGAATAGTATGGTGATCTGTTTGCAAGATATATAGATGTAATTCTTTTCATATTACCAGCCAATAAATACATTAACCAATTCAACTGGTGTCTATCATTATCTTCAGTAGGCTACAGAAAAACCCAGATAACGTATATACTTAAATGAACAGAGGCCACCAGTCATTTTATACTTTCTAGTTCTTAGAACACCTTTCAGCAAGAGTATCTTAGTAATTCTCCCCTGAAGTCTGCCTCAGAGGCCCCTGAGAATTATTTCTACTAAAGATCTAGTGCATTAAACTGGCTGATAATGAAGATTTACTCTAGCAAAGACAGGGAAAAGCATGCATGCAATTGTAGTTTAAAACCATCAGAGCAGATCAACAACTTAGCAGTGAAACCAGGGATCAAACTAGCAGTAAAACTTTCATCCTCTGCATTGGTCCCTCAGCTTTCACTGTTTTGGGGAGATTATTTTTTTCCATCAATGCTTCTTGGTATGTCTGTGTATGGATAACAAAATGGTATTCAATTTCTTTTTGCCGCAGTGTGGCCTTACAAAATTGTTTCTGATTTTCTGCTCACTGTCTCCTGAATGTCTCCTTTGACATTACTGTGTTTAGATTTTTCTTTCTTTCTATTTGTCTTGTGTAAAATTGCATTTTCCCCATACGAGTTTTAACATTATACGTCTCCTTTCACAGTTTTCATGTCCCTGGCTCCTTTAAGATGATTTTTCAGTTTTCATTACACTATCTGGTCAATCAAAATAATATTATTATGAATGTTTTGATAAAATATTTAATTCTTGTCAATTTTAAATATAAATACATTTAGTGAAATCTAACTTTAAGCATAAAAATATGAATTTTTTTCTCCTGGATTGAACATAACAATAAGATGATTTCTGTGATCAGTAACACTTCAGGTAAGCTATTAAAACAAGAAAAAGAAAACTAGCTAGAAAAAGAGTAAACATGAACGTGAAGCAATTCCATGCAAAGCAGTGTCAAGTTGGAACAAATGTCAGTAGATTGGAGTCATAACACTGTTGATGATGCCTCTGTATTAGGGACACAGAAAATCCCATTTCTATTGCTTACATATTCTAGGAGGACGTCTTTCCCAAAAAGCTACAGAATACTACTGGTGAAAAAAAGTACTCTATAATTTATATTAGTATTAGTCCATTTTATATATGCAATTCTTTCTTTTTTGCAGTCTCAAGAAAGTAAGAGCAGCTGTATACTTCAGATCAAAGGCCTATCTGACCATTCTTCTGTACCAATAGTGGCTAAAGACAAATTCATGGAAAAGAGTAACAAAAGACTAAGCATATGGACATCTTCTCCCAACACTCTCCTGAAGCTTCAGTTATTTTCAGGACAGGTGATTTCCTGATTTACGTATTATTTGTTCATTTATTAACTGCCAGTGGATCTCTCTTCTCAAGTATTCCTGACCTCTTTTGTGCTAAGCTCAGGTTTGTTTTTTGGTTTGTGCTAGGCAAGGGTTTGTCACCAGTGGTGATGTGATATCTCTTGAAATCATGGACTTCAGCCTTCCTAACAGAAAAAAAAAAAAAAAAAGGAGTCAAGCCTGAGTATACTACATCTTTGATGGATGTTTATCTTCTGAGCTATTGGATAGACCACTAAGCTAAGACTTTATTTCAAGATGAAAGTAGATTTTTCCATTAAAAAAAATTAATTTTAGATCAAAGGAAATGTTTCATGTTGACTGAAACATGCTTTATGATATTAGTAAGAGTTTTTAAAAATAAATGCAATTCAAACTGAACTGATCTCTGTACTCTTTTATTCAAGTCTGACTTCAAAGAAATACTATTGTTCCCACAGCTCTGAGTACAGTCGTAATGAATACATCTGAACCCATAGTAGAAATGATCCTGATGAAGTAATTAGGTGAGGCTGTTATATATACTCCAACTCAAATCAACTCTAATTCAGTGTTAGTTAATAGACATAAGAAACAAAATATTTTTACAGTCCAGGCCTGCATTTCTAGAGGAGGCAGTACAAAAATAAACAGGGCAGGTGTCTATTAACAACCCTAATTAACTTATTCCAATTTATAAGCAGATTTTAAACTTTGGGAAACATGGTACTCTAACATGCAATAATAAAAAGATTTTAAAACTAAATCACTTACATAAAATTCTCAGTTTGATTTGACTTCTGTCAAATCAAAAGTAATCATCACACAAGAACATCATGGTTTTTGTCTTAGTGCAGTTACAGAAAACTCAGTATTCAACAGTGTAGATAATCTTATGTCAAATTAAATTCCTGCATAGGTAACTTCTGCTGCCACTACTTTGGAGGTACATGTTACAAGAGTGACAGAATCCAGACAGTTGGAGATTAGAAGCATAAATGTAACAAGACTTATTGTAGTTTAACTATAAATGTCAGCAACAGCCACAGACAAATTATGACTGACAGTTTGCTTAATAAAGTAGCAAAAAGAGCTAAATGTTAATCAAAGTGCTAAATAACATTTTAATACTAGGCACCCTCGAAAGAAAAAAAAAATTATGGAGCAGAGACAAAAAATATAAAAATAAAGGAAAAATGGGGGGAGAGAGGGAAGAAAAGAGGAAAAAACCCAAACAAAACAGAAAAAAAAGTAAATTAACTACAGTAATTTCTGTCATTCATAACTTGCCATAATTATCTACTTTGTAAAACTGCTGCTGTAATTTGAAATGCCTCCCTCCTGATCTAATCGGCAGACTAATGTAATGACTTGACTAAGATTCAGGAATGTAGATCTTGCCATTATGTCAGACTCACTTGGATTTTAATGCAGTATTCCCTCAGGAAGAGTCATGATTTAATTAAAAACATTGTGTTTCACTGTCCAGCACAGCACCTGCAGCACCATTTAGAGTGTGAATCTTGATTCCCTAGAGTGAATTGCAGCTGACCTTTTTGATTTCCATTTAGCAATCACTTTGCAGATAAAATTTCAACTGTTTCCTATTTAGCTCTTAAATGCACTTCTGTGCCTCCAGTTCTTGAATTTTGATGTTTATCAAAGCAATGTTTCAAATTTACAATGATTTCTCCCCTCAAAATACTGCTGCTACAACAAATACAAATAGCAGAAATCACAGTCACCTATGATTTAGAAACTGATTCATTCCATGGAAAATAAATGCTTCTGAACAGAGATATATGAAACAGATTGCAGTTGAGTTAAAGCAATGCTCTCAAAGAAATTGTTACCAACAGCATTGTATTATAAAATAAACTTATATGATACAATATTTTCTATTCTGAGCTTTATAATCAATAGGGTGCTTTGTCCTAGTTACTTTTTATGCACAGGAAGTCAGTCAAGGAGTTGGAAAGGAGCCCTATCTAGGCAATATTCCAGACCATGAAAATATGGCAATATGGAGATGTTAAGATAGGTGGCTTTATGAAAATCAGCACATTTTTAGTTACAAAGAGGTAATCATTCTATCATTTCTTAACATTTCCAGTATGTGGAAATGCTTCTGCACAAGACTGCTGCTGGACTTGGCAAGCCCATTGTTAAGACAAGCACAGGCTGAAACATATTTACCTCCTTTTACTTTTGAACATAAATGAGCTGTCTCTGTTAGCTGGTGAACTGTACATCACTGAGAAAATTTCTGTAAGCCATGTAGTTTAAATTTAGTTCTTGACCAATTACCATCACAAACACTTCTGATGGCAACAGCATGCAACCAAACAATAAATATCAAATTAGGTGGCAAATTAACTGTAGTTCTTCATTAAGACAGTTGTGCACAGTGATAAATCTGGTAACAAACAAAAAAAGCACATAGCCTTTTTCTCTGTAAAACTGAGGATATCTCTAGAGCTTCCAAAGATCAGCTACTGCAGTGCTCCATAAGGTCGTGTTTTCCTCCACTAATCACTTTGAGAGAGCCTGGAAATAGGCTTGGGACTGTTTAGTTATTGGATTCTCATGTTTGTATTTTTGGGCTGCTAACACTGCAGAATTCTTCTCCAGGCCTACATACTTCTACCTCTTCTACATATATTCTAATCTAGCAGCTCTTGCTGAATTAGATCTTTTAAATTCTTTACTACTGACACAGTAAAAGAAAGGACAAAACCTTTTAATTATGCTGAGAACAGAATTATCAAGGTCTGATTTACTGCTGCCTTTAGTAAACACATGATGGCTAATCAGCTGAAGTGAATTTATGAGCATGTTGCACCACTGGCCAGTGTGTGTCAGACTGGGTGTACAGAGAAACGTGACCTCTAATTTCTTTAAAAGCATTTTCAAAGTGTATCCTTTTTTAAGGGGACATGTAAAAATGCCACAGGAGTTTTCCCAGCGTGGAGTTCATGTCCAGGCTTTACACTGGGCAGGGGGAAGCATGAAGCAGGAGGATTTTCAAAGCTACTTTCTCACCTTACTGACCTAATCTCAGTCAAAGATTAATCAGCATAACCTACTTGTCCTTCACTCTTCAGTAAACTGTTTTTCTTTGCTTCCTATGAAACACACATGCTTCTTAAAAAGATGCAGAATAATTAAACAGTAGTGCTGGAAAAAGTAATACATCTTTTCTCTGAGCTACTCCTGATGAATTTCACATTTTTAAGAGCCTATGAATACAGAAGGAACTGCTGAAACGCAGTCTTATTTTTCTCCTTCTCATTTTGACTGTTCATCAGAGGGCAGATCCTGTGGTCAAACACTAAACCTAACAATGAGCTGCAGCAGTGGAGAAAGCAATAAGGACTTAGTAAGGCTGGCACGAATAGCACAATTTTTCTGTCTGTGTAACAGCTTGTTTTTAAACAGACATCGATACAATGTAAGAACTGTCCAAGGACTTACCTTGTCCTTACAGGCTTCACCTATGGCCTTGTCTTAATCAATTGTAATTATTGTAACCAATAATTACAGATGTTATGTCCAGCAATGCTGGGATAGAAAAAGATTTAAATGTGGCAATGGCATAGCCTTTCATTTCTTCATATCAACTAATAAGACAGCTCCATCAGATGGAATATTAAAGTTTGCATTTTTAGAGCTACACAGGGTGCAATGAAAGCTTTGTCAGCCCCTCACACAGACAAGCATTTAAATGACCTGACTGCTACACTAACATGAGTCTAATATCATATACAGTATCAAGGCTGGATCTCATCCGTAAAGTCTTGGCAATCTGTCCCATTTTGATGCCAGCAATTAGTTCAAATGTTTGTGTTAAAGTTGCTATGTTGTTGCTTAGAATGAGGTTAGCTGCAAACAGGCATGATTGCTTTCGATACACTCTCAAAAAAAAGGTAACTGCTTAAGAGGTAGATTGGTACAGATAATTTAAGCAGTGATTCAAATCTTCACAGAGATTTGCGAGAAACTTTTTTTTTTAAACAGCAACATGGTCAAGGGGTTTGAAAAGTGTCTTTATATTCTTCTGCATATCCATGCTTCTTGGTTCTGCCTGAAAAGCGCAACTAATTACATTGAAATATAAGGATCTTTTATAAGCTCTACTAGCTCCAGAGAAAAATTCTAATTGGTAGATAGAATATTGGACTGACCCTTAAAACATTTTGAAGTTTGCATATTTCTGCCACCTACAGTGCAAGAAAAGTGCCAATACTTATTACCAGGGGACAGTTCCTATTACTAAACAAGCTCTAGAGAAACTTGTTCCTGCAAACTGAAGCATATGAGCATTCCCACCACAGGAATTACAGTTATGGCTACACACTGCTTTTCTGCTTAGCTTCAGAAGCCATTTTTCATTTTTTCTTAAGTTAATACAATACACCTCTAGATCAGTTTCATGCATCTCTTTAAACAAATGTGTATAAATTCAAGACAAACAGTCATTTAAACATTCCTGGCTGACAATCAAACCCTCAGCAAACACACTTGCTGCATAACTACCTGGTGTCTTGGCTACCCCTTCTGTCCATCTGTCAGGATGGCACCCTGCCTGCTCCAAAGTTGGTTAGACCCTTCTACTAAAGCATGGGTGCCAGACAGCACTGACTTCTGCAAAGCAGCCTTCTTCAACTCACACATGCTATCCCCTCTACAGGAACTCCTGCCTCCATGCCAGCAATGAAGCATTGGCACAACATCCTTCCTCACAATTGATCCCACCTGTTGATACTTACACAAGCGAGAAAGGGAAAAAAAAAGAAAACAAACAACCTAGGAAAGAGAGGCAGACAGGCATTTCTGATTGCCAAGAAGGCAGGTGGAGTAGCAGCAGGTGTCTGATCAACTCAGGAAGATAACAGGGTGTCAAAATGTTTCTAACGGGAAAGTGCGGTACTCCTTGCAGGACTCCATCCAAAGACAATCAACACATCCATCAGTGACTTCAGGGGGCAACCTTTTACATTCTTTGGTGATATGTTAGAGAGAAAATAAGTCAATAGTGTCACAAAAGCAATTAAAACACTGGCTAAATATTGGCAATTATCTGAATCGCTATCCTCTTTTCACCAACAAAAGGACAGTCATATAGAGCATGAAAGGGGTGCCCTTTTAGATTTAACATATGTGAAGACTTTTACAAAGCCAGATTAGAAGACACCTGAGGGAAAGCCTGACTACGCTGAAATTGGCCAAGCCAAAAATTTATACTTTGATCTGAATGATAAATAGTTAAGGAGATAACTTAGCTTATAAGAGGTCAAAATATGACCTACAGGTCTCATATTTTCAGCTTGGTAGAAACTGTAAAGGGGAAGAGAGTTCCTTTAGACTGAAAAGATCCTTGGAGAAAATGTCAATAGCAAAGTCCACAGCCCTTACAGAGATATCTAAAAAGTACCATTCAAAAATCTGCACAATTCGCAAAGCTGAAATGTCCTTTTGAGGTTAAAATTAGTAATGCATCTGTCTCTAAATAAATAAATGAATAAAAATCGTATCATTAATTATTATCTTTTCATCAGTATCTGGGACAGCTTCCCAACTGGCTGAAATTCTCTTCTTTTTTCTCTTTCTTTATACAGCCATCATGCTGTGTGGTCAATCATGGATGGCTATTACACGTATGACTGAGTTTCCTGATGGGATAATCTTAATCCCACAATTTCTTCTCCTTGGAAATGTATATCAATGAAGATGAAAATAAATATATTATCTTACAAAACTAATTATGTGAATAAATATAAATCAGAATTACCTTTATGGCAGGAGTTTGGGACTTTCAAAGGAACCTGCTGTCCAAATGCAGAATTTACATCATAATGATATGTTTCGCTGCCCAATGCCAAGAAAGGAATCCAGAACCTTTCTTAATTTCCCAGGCATGTTTACATATATTCAATAACAGTAAAATACAGACACAGTTCTGAGAGGCATAACCTGTATCTAGGACTCCCCAAACCCACAAAAACAGCTTGAAGTACAGAGTTACAGTCTCCTCCTTTCTTTGGATGATTCAAACTTTCAGGTAAAAACTGTGTACTTAAATGGTCTCTAGACGCCTCTTTAGACTACTAAAATACTTAATCTGTGTTGGATATCATTTTCTCTAAATTTATCCTTCCCTTTTAAATTAATTTGGATCTGGGTGTTTAAGTGCCTCAGACTCTGGGAAAAATGCAACCAAGACTGAATGAACTCTCATTAAGTCACAACATTTGTACACAGAATCATAGAATCATTTAGGTTGGAAAAGACCTTTAAGATTATCAAGTTCAACTGTTAACGTAAGAATGCCACGTTCACCACTAAACCATGCCCCTAAGCACAACATTTACACATCTTTTAAATATATCCAGGGATGGTGACTTAGCCACTTCCCCTGGCGGGCTGTTCCAATGCTTGGTAACCCTAATTTGTCCTAATGTCCAACCTTCCCTGGCACATCTTGAGGCCATTTCCTCTTGTCCTATTGCTTGTTACTTGGGAAAAGAGAATGACCCCCACCTTGCTAAAACCTCTCTTTCTGGTAGTTGTAGAGAGTGATAATGTCTTCCCTGAGTCCCTTGCTCTCCAGACTAAATAACCCCACTTTCCTCTGCCACTCCTCATAAGATTTGTTCTCTAGAACTTTTACCAGCTTCATCGTCCTTCTCTGGATGCAGGCAGTGCAGACAAATAGGAATGTGATTTGCTGCATTACTCTTACTGCAAGGGATGCAAATATGCTTACTCCCTCCATTGTTAGCAAGGGGCAAGACTTCTAGAATGTGCAGTCTAAACATAGGCATCTGATTTAATTTTAAGACATGATATCTGATGTACAGTTGCTACTCAGGAAAGGTGTGTATCTGTCTGTGTTACGTTTCAGCCTCTGCAGATGTCTTGATGAATCCAAACGCATTACAGTAGCACTCCACATAAATGTCTAGTAAACCTCAGTCACTCCTCATTCATCTTCATTCCACACATATGAGGCTTCACTCTGCTTCTCTGCCTTTGCTTTAAGCTTAGGTGCAGTAGAACAAGGGCAGTCAACTGGGAAAATGAGAAACTAGCCTTACACTCAGAGTCTCAGAGTGTTGAGCTCATATTTATTTCTATAATGACAACAAAATGCTGTGCCATTCATTTGTCTTTATGGCCACACTTTTCACACAGTCATGTATTAGACAATTCACAGCTATGAAACAACTTTGGGAATAGCAGGACAACATGTTGGGCAGCATTACAAATGAGGTCATAAAAATCAAATGTCAGGAACGTCACTTCTCATATATCATACAGTTTATAGAGTAGACCTAGTTCAAGTGCTACTGCTGCCCAACCTATCACAATTTCAGCACTGGATAATGAATATCCCAGAGCTTTGTTGTAGAATTTGAACTCAAATTCCAGGTTCCATTATATGCAGCTTTTAAAGCAAAAAAAGACAAGTTTACCAGGAATTGTTTCTAGACATTATAAACTCTTGCTGATAAGCCACTCCTGTAAGAAAGGTTAGTCAGGGGTTGGACTAGATGACCATTAGCAGTTCCTTCCAGCCCAGGTGGTTCTGTGGTTCTATGATTCTCATTGGCTTCCACCTCGTGATCCTCTAGAAAAGGGAATAATTCCTGCATGGCTGGAGACATGTAAGGAAGCTTTCCACAACAAAGTGGTAGCATACTTCCTATTGGGGGAAATTAGAAACCTGACTGTCTTAAAGAAGAAAAGAATTTGTAGTAGCAGACAAGCAGGATGGACTTAATGGACACAGGGAGTAGAAGTACATTTCTTAAGTTACATAAAACATACCTAAATAATAGAAAATTAACATTAAGACCAATGCCCCACGAATGAAAATGTGTGAGGCTACTGTACAAACAGGATACCTCTGACTGTCTGTAAGCCTGCAAAGGCACAGAATTCAAATCTAGAGTAATAGAAAGGACCTGATTTGAATGGAATTACACTTATAAAAGTCTTGAGTTATGCCTGTATCATTCCTCCCAGGGAAACAGTGACGGACATAAAATCACTACTGTATATTTGCCTAAAAGTCTTCTCAGTACCCCTTTCCTTCTCTCTTCTCACTGCTCCTTTCTTATTAACTCACTTCATGCTCTTTTGAATGTTTTCTCTCATGTCCTGGCCCTGTTTTTCTAAAAGGCAGAACTCCATTCTTTTTCACTTCCACACACCTCATGCATAATGGGTTTTTTTTTTTCCTACTCATCTCCTAGGCTAATTCCTACTCACAGCCTAAGTGCCTTGTCCTCTTGTTTCCTTCTTTCCTTTGCCTATCCTTCCCATAGATCTTTCTCTCTGAATTCTCTTACACTTTTGCTTTTCTGTGTTCAAATACTACTTTGAAGGGAATTTTTTTTGCCTACTGACTTTTAAGTGAGGGAGAAACTGAACCGTATCCCATGCCCCTTACTGCTTCCAGTCTTCCTCTGACAGAATAAGTGATTATCTCTTTGGTGATCTGCTAATGTGGAAGTGAGGTACTTCCTCTGATTTCATGTATTCAATAGGTAAGATATATCTCCCAGCAGGCAAGCTGAGAAAAAAACCCACCTTGTGCTAGTCCTGCAGCACAGCAGTATCACATAGAATCTCTTCTGTGACACCAACTGGGGACAAGAGAAAGGACATGCAAAAATATGCATTCTGGAGTACAACAGCAATGGCACTTGGGCAACTCAGAAGGGGATTCAAACCAGGCAGTGTACTGGACATGAAACATATCATGCAGCCTGTTCAGTGAGCGGCTACCATGAGGCAGTCAGATGGGAAACAAAACAATAGGAACTGACTACAAATCTGATACCTCCCCTGCCACTGCAGTCAGCTATCTCAGCCCATATAGAAACTCTTCTGCAAGGTCTTCTGAATGCATGTTCATGCACTTATAGCCATTTTCCCAAAATACTCCTTCTTTTAAAACACAGCTAAAGGACAAAAGAAGACCTGTAATATAGAGCAATCACAAAATTGGAGTATTTATTGGCAGCAGAATGAAGGACTGGGGTCTAAACCCCAAGCCCTGGGGCTTCAGGGTTGTCCACAACCAGACAAGAAAGACCTTCCTCTTGGTTTTCTCTCAAGGCCTGGTCAACCTTGGGAGAAAACCAATTAGGAAATCACCACCAGGTGTCCTGCCTCTAAAGTTAACAGTATAAAGTCTAGTTCTGCTTGCAGTGGGCGTGTTATATTGGGTTTATTGGTGGTGGAAGAGCTCTCTGGTTGCCCACTACAAGTAGAGTTCCAGTGGGTGGCAGGACAACATCACAACCAGGACAGAAAGATTATGTATGTAATGATGCTGCTTCTTAGTAATTGCTGTATGATTGGAATTGTATTAATGACCTGTCTTCTGACTTGTCTCACTCCTTTCTTTGCTTCATCATATGCTGTGAGTGAGTACATTGATCTATTTATTCCTTTGTTTGTTAGCCACCTCATATCCTTCCTGTATGCTTTAGAATGGGATGGAGAGGTCTGGCCTGGGTGCTTCCTATTGATGACAGCATCTTTGTTACTGAGAAATGCAGTCACCAAAAGATGGAGAAATCCAAGTTTGCTTCATTCTTTAGCCCAAAGTAAATGCAACCCATATAATTTTCATAGATTTATACCTTATTCATGATTTTAATGCCGAAATGATCTTGCAGAAAGAAAGTATGCGTCAGTGAGTCAAAATGCAGCATGAATCTGTATCTTGTTGCTACGAACTATTGGCTTTGGTGTTGGTAAAATCTGAATTTTGTCCCTCATCTGGAAGAAGTTTCTTGATTTTATGTAAAGTCTGTTTCTTATCTCCCTGTTGCTGTTTATTGTTACGGAAGTTTAGCAAAAATAGTTATCTATAAACTAAGGCTAAAGGGTAACTACAGTTATAAGAAGAAAGCAATGTGCAAGTAAAGAGTGTTTCAACAGGCAAAACTATCATTGGTGCCCAGCCCCCAAATAATTTTTCTGTCTTCATATTTAAACAAAGAAGGTAACATTCCAGAGGATGAGATAGTTTCCTTCAGGGAGAAGGAAGACTGAACTGCTAGAGGCTTTATCATTTCATTAGAGTAGATAATTGGGTAATTAGAAAGATTGAAAGTCGACAAAGCAACAGACTCGGATGAATTATAACCCACAATCCTAAAAGTAGCAAGGGGAAGAGGAAAGTGTCTGGAGTTGAGCTGCTGATAATCCTTGAATGAGAAAGGTTAACTGCAGAGGAGATGAGGGCAAATGTTCTTCCTTATCTCCCATTCAAAATATGTTTCCTTAATCAGAACCTCCCAGGCTAACATAAGGAAGAGGCTATGGAAGGAAACATCACCCTTTCTGGAAAGGAGCCTGGAAACACTTCCTACATAAGACAGCCTGGTTTGTTCTAAACATTCTATTTGTTCTTCAAAGCAGTTGAGAGCTGAGAGTAAGAAGTGATGGAGCTGTATCTGGGACTTGGATGACCTCACTTAAGGGAGAGAACTCCTCACACCTCCTCAGTCTGAAAGTTTTAGAATAGAGTTCTGGAAATATCGATATTGTTTTCCCAATATATAGCTGAAGCAAACCACTCAATTTAATGTAATTTGGACTTTGATTTTTACCTCTCTATTACATGTCAGTATTGTATCTTTTTCTCTATCTACATCTGTGACTTTGTAGTTCCATTTTTTTTAACAGAATTAGGATACTAAGCCTGGAAGACTTGCTAGTTGAATGAAGGGAGGTGGGAGATTCAGCAGACTTACAACTGTTGGCCAACTCAGCCAAAGCCACCTTGACAGCACTGCTCTGAAGAGAAGACAGCATTGCAGTGTCTAATACAAGTGCCAAATGAGCTTGTTTAGCAATCAGTCATCATCTTACAAGCAGCCTGAGCTACAGGCAAAACAGCTCTCCTCTGGCAAGACCACAGGAGTGTTAAAGCAAAAAAAAGTAAAAGCATATTTTTATTTAGGATTGTGTTCTTATTAGCGGCACCCAAAGGCTTCCTTCAGGAATAGCACAAACATTTGACGAATGCCTTGAAACCACACATTAAAACAGTCTCAGTCCCTGTAAGTCATAGCCATTATACATATAGATAGAAAGAGTAGTTGTAATGGTTTGAAGCCTGCTGCCCCTGGTGGGTGGAGATCTGAAACCCTAAACCAGGTACAAGCCTGAATGAAAGGGGCGTACACCTGTCCTATTCCTACTCCCCTTTTCCTGTCTTCGGGACTTCCTGCCAAGGTCTATAAAAGGGGCGAGAAAGGCACACCTCTTCTCTCTTCCTCTTGCTCTCTTGCTCTTGCTCTTGCTCCTTTGACCTTCTACCTGGGCACACGCTGCTCTGCTGTTCCCTGTGCTACACGTGGCCGTGGCCATCTTGGAGACCTGGGCCTGATCTACAGACTCTTCCCTGCCTCCATCCACGTCCAAGGATTGTGCATCCAGCTTCAGTCCACCTCAATCCAGCGAGATCCAGCACCGGGGAGCCTCAGCATAGCATTTGGGTTTTGTATATTTGGAAGTTTAATCTTCCTTGCCTTGTTGTTCCTATAACCCCCCTTACCCTGTTAAACCCCTACCCTTCTTCCTTTCTGCACCCTGTTAAATAATATATTTCATTTTGTTAATTTTCAATTTGGTGCAAGGTTTTCATTACCCCTGCCTTCCTTATTTACCTCTCTATCTGGGAAACTGAGGGATAAGGGAGGTGGGACACAATTCTGCCTTCTAACCGGGACAGAACAGTAGTAGTATTATTATTGGCACATTTCACATGGATTTGGAGGCATATTTTGTGCTTTTCTTAGAGCTAATTTTGCAGTTTCTTCTAAGTAATTTATGCCCTGTGAAGCAGCATCAGAATATCAAAAAATGTATGTTCACAAGGGCATGTGTTCAAATACATAAATAATGTGTAAATCATTGTTCCTTCCACTTTCACAGTCAAAATAAAATATAAAGCTGGTTGTATTCCAGACTTTTCACAGGATCATTACTTACTTTCTCATTGCTTGACTGACATGAACCTGTATGTACAAGTGTATATACAAACAAAACAGAGAAGTTTAGCTCCTTCTGGATAAGACCATGGCTGTATTTTATCAAACGTTTTTAAAAGAAAACCAATCTTTAATAAATTATCGTAAAGGAAGAGTACAATTTCAAGTAGTCACCATAAAGAAATTATTTGCCTTTTTGAGAATAGACACATTTAGCGAGTTGAGGTGTTGTGGAGCCAACACACACATTAGCAAGAATAACTGTTCTATGGTTCTATAAAAATGTCTGAGAAAAGTACTATCAAAAATCCTGGAAATGAGTGCAAATAAGCTGAAAAGTACTCAAGTATGTAGCTGCAAATTAGTATCTTTGAGGTGACTCTGTTCTAATGCTTTTATGTTAAAACATTTTTTCACTTTTAATATTCATGTGGCAAGTCATAGTGAATGTTACTGTCTTACCACATCGGTTTCTTATTCATCCTCTTCATTTAAAAAAAAACCTCTTATGTTAAAAGATAGTTGCAGATTAAAACCTAAGGATGCTCTTTGTTTTCAACCTGTTGCCCCTTTCTCAAGAAGAAATAATGTGCTACTTTTGCATAAGAAATGGCTAAACATATTATTCTGTTTTATCCTAGGTCCAAATCCCAGCTTTTGGCCTGATAAGCACTGCCATGGACTTCAGTGAAGTGGAGCAGAGAGAAGAGGAAAGTTATGGGCAATACCTGGTGTTAAAACATGGATTAAATATTCCATTGAAACCAATTAGTAGTTACTAGGAGTGGTCTGTTAATTCAAGGTGTTGGAAATTATGGGGGTTGTGTTACTGTTTTGCTTGCTTTTTTTCTGAAGAGAAGGTGTTATAGTCATTAGGATGTTTTGTAAGAAATACAAAACCAGATTGAACTTCCTCATCTGATACCAATTTGTACTCTTGGGCAAAGGCCCAAGTCTACCACTGAGGGGCTAATGACATCTTCAAAATTCTTCTGCCAGGGCCTGCTTTTCTACTAGTCATTATAATCAAAGTTCCTGATTGATGCTTCTGCTCTTCCATGAAACTTGAGTTTATGCCTGCACAGAACTGGAGGATGTGAAGGAGGAGCTAGTACATCCCCTCACAGAGAGCTCTTCCCTTGTAGTGGGCTGGGTGGGAGCACTTTTGTAAGCATCCTTGTGGTTAGACACTTCACCTAGGTCCATGTTACATATCTGCACGACTATTTTCCTGTTCATTAAAACTGACCATGTTGGAAACTTAAATATTTATTCCAACTTATTGACGATGGGATCTAAGTGATACAGCTAGGGCATTTTGTGTGTATGGGTGCATCCTACATCTTATCAACCTATGAATCCACACTCTGTAGCATCCCTGGATGTAATTTCATGTGCTTAGCAAGAAAAGAGAAGACGTTATCATTCATTAGAGAATATATGTAAGTAACACTGATTGCATTTCTTTTCAGAATCTTAAAACCATATAACTTTCAAAAATCATGATTTCCAAAAACAATGAAGAAAAATTATTGGAATAACCAGATGAAGTTCCTATGGTTCCTGTACCTGGGATAAGGCAACCCCTGGTATCAATACAGGTTGGGAAATGAAGGGATTGAGAGAAGACCTGTGGCAAAGGATTTGGGGGTACTGGTAGATGAAAAGCTGGACATGAGCTGGAAATGTGTGCTTGCAACCCAGAAGGCCAACCATATCCTGGGCTGCATTAAACCAAATGTAGACAGTAGGTCAAGAGAGGCGATTCTCCCCCTCTGCTCCACTCTTGTGAGACCTCACCTGGAGTACTCTGTCCAATTCTGGAGTCCTCAGCACAAGAAGGACATGGACCTGTTGGGAGTAGGTCCAGCAGAGGGCCACAAAAATGACCAGAAGGCTGGAACACCTTCCTTATGAAGAAAGACTAAGTTAGGATTGTCCAGCCTGGAGAAGAGAAGGCTCAGAGGACACTTTTTTGCAGCCTCTTAGTACTTAATGAAGGTTATAAGAAAGACGGGGACAGTCTTTGTAGTAGGGCCTGATAGGAGAAGACAAGGGGTAACGGTTTTAAACTAAAAGAAGGTAGATTCAGATTAGAAATAAGTAAGACATTTTTTACAATGAGAGTGGTGAAACTTTGGAAGAGGTTGCCAACAGAGGTGGTCAACACCCCATTCCTGGAAGTATTCAAGGTCAGGCTGCAAAGGCCTCTGAGCAACCTGATCTAGTTAAAGATGTCCCTGATCAGTTTGGGGGTTTGGACTAGATGAACTTTAATGGTCCCTTCCAACCCAAACTATTCTATGATTCTGTCATCATTCTATATTGGTTGAGTGGAAGAGGCATAACTCCTGCCCACCTTACAATTTCCACATTTGCTGAAAAGTATGGAAAAGGAATCTTTTAGTAGAACAGTCTTGGAGAAAAAAGGTTTGGCATATTTTATTGTCAACTTTAATGCACACATTCCTTTTCAGATCCTGCAGCTAATCAGAAGCAGAAAATGAAAGATGAAGAACTAGAAGTAAATTCCAGCTAATAAAAAAGACTTTTTAGTTGACTTAGGAAGTTTCTTTGCCAATTGCCTCTAGCAAAAGTGAATTATTATATTCCCAGTGAAACATTATTATCAGGTGGATTCTTAACACAAAGACTCCTCAAGCCCTGAAGGCAGACAGTGTATAAAATTTGAAATCTTAAGAAATACTAGGTGAGGAGATAGCTATTAACTTTTTTATTCAAGAGGGAAGGAGATAAAATCTAGGTAAATCAAATATTTTAAACTTCTATGTCTGCCATTTCTTATAACAACAGATGCTCATTTTCATATTTCCACATTCAGAATTTTCTCTTATGATAACATTGCTTTGAAAAAATAGAAAGCTGCACTTACCCATGTCCCCTTGTCCAGCCTTACTCTTTAAACAAAAGTCCTGAGCCTCTATTTTCTTCAAAAATCACTTCTACTCACTTGTGGAATGTACTGAGACACTACATGACTAAGATTTGAAGTTATTTTTAAAAAAATGTTTTATGAGACGATTCAGTCATCATTCTTCAGAGAACATTTTAATTATATTTTTGAAGTTCTGTATTTGAAGAGCTTGTGAGATGGGACCATTCAATCTAGGGGAAAGGTTGTTTTTATTTTTTTCAGTATCTCTGCCCAATGTTGTGCAAGTTAAGTGGCAAATAGTCCTAAAAGAATGTTTAACTACTTCATTTGGAGAGCAACACAGCTGTATTAACCCATCCACCTTTCAAAATGCACCAGTGTGGGAACAGGCTATTTCATGTTCAATAATTAAAAGCATTAAAAGAACACCCTCAGTACAGAAACAAATTTAAGAATAGCATTGTTCTTATTCCAAGTTGGAACTAAAATTAATATGGTAAGAGTTGGAAAGCTAAGTTTGATAGTGAAACTTCAGAGCAAGGTTTTACATTCATTTCTAAAAAAAGACTGGCAGATTCAAAATGAGAGATTTCAAATTTCAACTATTTGCATTAATTTATCTACAAGCTTTTAGATGTATTCTACTTCCAAACCTTCTGGGAATTTCTTATCTTAAGATCTTCTGCTAACCTATCCAATGCAACATTAAATACAAAGTGAAACAAGGGGAAATTAATCTAACCTTTAAGTTCTTGTCAACGCAAGTAGAAGGAAAGACAAAACAAAAATATTGATATGCTCTACCTATATTATTTATTCAGCAATTTTACTTACATACTTATTCAGAATAAGTGGTAATACAGAAAGCTATTCATTAAGTATAATATGTGTGCAACGTATACAGCACCACATCTACCTGTTTGGTGGTGATTCCTGGTAAGGGCAGGAATCTCCATCCCCTGATAATAAAATACACAAAAGCAAAGTATTTGGATTCAAATCCACACAAAAAAATCAGAACAATTTCTTCTTCTTGTGCAGTGTGTGATTTTATTTCTTCACCAGAGGAGACCATGGGATGGACCATTAAGTCTTGTGGATACAGGAAATTTTGTGTATCAGACATTAACCTGGTTACTGCTGCAGAATTTTCTACTTCCTGCTTTGCTTTCAGTCTATATGTAAGGGTTGAGATTACAAGCAAATGCACGAATAACGAGAAAAAGCTTCTTTCTTTCATGTGAAGATACCAAATGTACACCTATCAACTATAAGAAAACTTACAATAAGATTTCTGTATCCTCTTGCCCTTGAATATCTGCAAAGGCTCCAAGACAGTCTGTGTGGCAAAGGTAGCATTTTGTGTTTTGTAGTAATTGCATTCCTAAAGATTCCAGATTTCAGAAGCAGTCAGGACTATGAGGTCCTATAGTTTGTCCTGCTATGTATCATTATTGTACTGTACTTCATTCTACTCCTTTTTGCCCTTAATAAATCAATAGTATGAGTTCAGCTATTATTTAAGATCCTGAGTTTTCTAAATCTTATTTTTCAGAGGCACACTATTTTTAATCTGAAATATAAGTTATGGAGACTCAAATAATTCTCTAGGTAGTTTATTCCCATGATTAATCACCACAGAGTTAAAAATGTAGCCCTAATTTTTGGATTTTTTTTTCTTAGCTTCAGCTTTCAGACATTGTTTCTCATTATGCCTTTCTCTTTTAGACTAAAGAGCCATTTAGCATGGCACATGATGCCATGGAAGACATCACTAGTTCTTTATGATAATACATAGGCAAAAGTCATTAAGTCTGTCATGTGGGCATTTTCTTCAGGAAAGTTTTGTTGCACTTTTCTATTTTACTTTTTAGAAATTTTATTATGAATAGCCAAAGTGTATTTATTTTTCCAGAACTGTTCCTCTTCACTACCATGTAGAGGAAAATGATTTTCCTACTCCAGTTCACTACCGCTGAGCCAACCAACTCCATTGTTGTGGTCAACAGCACTTGTATACTGGGAGCTCATTTGTCTTTGCATCAGATTTCAGGCACTGTTTTTCAATTAACTGTCCATGCAATGTGACCCACAATTAGCGAAAGCTTTGAGGTTGACCTTACTAGACCTTTTCCTACAGTGAACTGCCTAAAGAAAGGCTTTTAAATTGAAAAACAAACAAACAAACAAAAAAAAAAACCAACAGGCTTTAAAATAGCCTAGAGTCCCTAACTTCTTAAGAAGAGGAAACTCAAAGCAGAATAACCATAGAGGCAGTTTATAAACAGCTCTCCCATTCTGCTCCTTTGCAGACTGGTCCTGGTATCCAGGCTTGGCTTCACTCAGCTCACTGACCTTCCAAATTGCACCTGACTCATCTCAGTCAGTCTCCTATGGCTTCAGGAAATTTCTTTCATCATCTCGGAGACCTGTTATCTGCTCTCTATCCCTCGTCACAGTTTCTCAGTTTTCCTTTGAGCTACAGTCCCCCACCTCCAGGCTGTCTCCCTTGCACCTCTTGAACCCTACAAGTTTCTTTCCCTGACTGAGCTCAGTAGGTAGAAAGAAGCAACCCTCAGTCTGACTTCATCCAGTCTTAGCAGAGGCATATAAAGACACTGGAACCAGAGAAACACAGTAACCATTGACTTATCAGTTCTCCACTGAGCAACTATAGTTTTCTTTCCTTGTTCCTGATGGGTAATATTATATTTATTTGACTTACAACACATTTTGTTTTGATTAGATCAAGTTTAATAAGGCATCTACTCAGATGTCTCCTAGAAGGCTGAACAACTGGATATTGCTTTCTAGACTGATGTGCTTAGCTCAGCTGAGCCAGAACAGCCTTGCTCCAGGGCGAACCTGCTGCAAAGAGCTTGAAGTATTATAATATCAGCATCAGATTATTTAAGTTGTTTCAGTAAGCATGTGTATAGGTGCTTACAGTTTAGGTTAATGCAGGAGTTCATGTAAACAGGCATTAACTGTCTGCTGTCTGAAAAAGCTGACAATTATGCCTAGTGTTATGTTTAGAGAACATCAAGGTGCTGGTCTACCCATCTGACTGGTATACTGGTTATAGTTTTTAACCCAATCTAGGTAACAAGTACATTTTTATTTGTTGCAAAGAAGACATTGTCTCTCTTCCTGTTTGTTTATGTTTGGTTTGGTTTTTTTTCAAGATCTGTTAAATAAATGCAGTGTCACTGAATGGTAAACTGCTTTGAAAAGTGAGTCAATACCATCACCAACATTAGGAGAGGTTTCACCTTTGCAGCTATGATGCATGACCTCTGCAAATGCAGTATGAGGAGCCCTATTGACAGGCAAAGCACACTGGCAATGTTATGCCGTACTAGAGCTGGAATAAACAAAAACAAGTCTCAGCAATCAGTTAAATCTCAAAACACCCAGACAAAACAAAATAAAATAATAACACTCAATAAGATTAATTAATAAATAGTTAACAAAATTAAAAACCAGATAAAGCCATACCTATGTTCTAATTAACTTAGGAGCATAAAAAAAAATAATTTATTTAATGCCAAAAAAAAAAATTATAACAAAACAACTGGCTATTAACATTTATTATTGTCATATTTATCCAACAATGTGATTTATAACTGTGTTACAACACATCCTGAGAATATAAAATTTTTTTCTTTAAATCCTGCTTTAGGAAGTTTTGTTCAGAAGTTAATTTTGTCATTCACTAAGCAGACACAGTTATGCTTTAGGAAGACAGTAAGCATCAGAACTGTGCTGAAGAGTTGCAGGAATTCTGCTGTTGTATGTCACTCACTGAATGCCTGCTATGAAGAACAGAAAGGAGAGGATAATTAATGTATATTTGTAATCTTTCCGCCTTCCTAAAAAATTTGAAAATTCTGTGCTACAGGTGAGTCACTCCAGAAGCTCTAAGTAGATAAATGCCAGTTGTGGTTTTCTTTGATTAGGAGACTATAAGTTTGCATAACTACAAGTTACATTTGAATACAGGATAATAATATTTTAGAATGTATAAGAATGGTAAGATTTAAGTAGCATTTATTCAAACACTTCAATTAGCTACTTTTGATTATGGGGACAGACCCTCTGTCAAACCTTTTTTTGTGATATTGCAATGAGGTTTAATGACTTAAGTTATATATAAATTAAGAATTTGTGTAGTGGATCAGCTCTCCCACCTTTCAGTTTACTCCCATTGGATTAGCTATATTAGAAAAGCTGGCATAGAACATTTTTTATTTTTTTCTGGTTTTGTTTGCTTTTTAACAATTAGCAATCTCCCTGTGCTTGAAGAAGAGGCTAGCCAACACCTTCACCAGGGAAATACCTAATTTACAGGAGTAATGGGAATTAATTAGCATCTGCAACATGAGACGAGGATCTGTACTGGAGGTACTCAAATTCTTCAGTATATACCTGTACCAAATGTTTAATTAGTGACTAAAACAAATGTTCTTTTGCTAGTTGTAAGTAGTGAGTACAGAATGACTGAAAAACCTGTTTCCTTGTCTTGTCCCAGCAAAGTGTGGAGTCCAGCCTATTGTAGTCCACCTCTAAAGCTGTTTAAGACCCGAGGAGCTGACACTGAATAGCACCACTTGTTTGTATTTTTCTCAGTGTTTGAATGACTTTTGAACAGTGTATGGCTAAGTTTTATCAGAGCAGCCAAAGAGGAAATTTAGTACAAATCCATTACAGCATAGGCAGCCTCAACATGTAAAGAGGCAGCCTGTCGTAGAAACTGTCCTATTTTAAAGGATGATTAAGATACAATGGGCTTTTAAAGGATTATTAATGTACAAGGAGAGTGTTAGAATCCATAAAAGGAAAGAAAAGGTGTAACACAAATATGTTCCCAAAAGTACCAAGGGCCAAACACCAACTGAACATGAACATAATGTACGTAGACGTTTGTTAACATTTAGAAATGTATCTGTGCTACTGTTCCTTCAGCAGTGTTCTAGTCACCATATAGTACATTCATCTGCTCACTGTGTGCTAAATAAAGACAGATTAATCATGCTTTAATCAAAATGATACATCCTAATGAAGTTCATTAGTTTTAAACCATTTAAATTAAGTAAAGTTTGTTATATAAAGCTGTTGTGACAAGATAAGAATTCCGGCAACAATAAAGACATATTGAATTCTTGCCATTTTGAAAAAAAGAAAAAAAAAAATCAATCTTTTCTCATGTAGTATGCAACGTTACATAGTATTGACAGTATTCATATACTGAGGATCTGGTCTTTGGAATTTTTAAAGCCTGATCATGTTTCCCATTGCTTTTCAGTTCAGTTGCCTGCATTCAGCACTCCTAGAAATCCCACTGGGTGATTTCCTGAAGGCATTTAGACACAGGAGGATGCAAGCAGACTAGGATTTCTCACATTCCTTATAGGTTCAAAGGGAAGACCCAAGGTAGAAAAAAGCCTAATGAATTTTTAAAAACACTTACCTTACTTCAGGTACCCCAAACCTCTGAAAATCTAATCTTCACACACAAAGAATTCAAGAGTTGTTTTGATACAGAAATTTTTCTATTTATCTCATTAAGCTCAATCTTCATTAAAATGCAAATAGAAATTAAAAACTAATTAGAGAAACCTAATTTTAAATATCTCTACTTATGATGTATCATGTCTTTCAGAGGCCTAACAAGTTATTTGTCTAATTAGGGTGGCAGTACTTTATCAGCTTGACAGTTTATCCTTTTGTTTTAGCTACTTGAAGTAAGAATTACAGCAAGGATTTTAACTGCTACATGAGAGTGTGTGAATAAAGCAAGTAGCTGATGACTCAGTTTATGAGCATGATTCTGACACCAAAAAAGTTGCCCTGCCCCTTTCTTTGCACAAGCACCTGAGGGAAGTTGATAGGCAATTCTGGGCATGGCAATTAGCCTTCCCAGCATGAAACTCAATAGAAGCAGGTGCTGAAGAAAGATTTGACTAAGAAGATTTATCCCTTCTTCCTTCTTCCTTCCCTATCACAGCAGCTCAGAGGTGGTACCTAGCCAGGGCTAGAAAGCCTGCCCTGTTTTGTTTACTCATTCTACAGCATTGCATTGATTTATGTCATCATTACTGTTGCTTTTGAAAGCCGTTAGCTAAAAACTTGTGAAAGAAGTAAGCTCCTTGTATGCTGGACTAGGTTGCACCATCTGTCCGATGCGATGTCCACTAAGAGAGCTGTGGAAGAGTCACTTCAAAATACTTTCAGATTACGTTGTTCTGAACATCATTTCTAGGAACACAATAACCAGCAAAATCCTGTTCTCCTTCAAGGAGCCTGTTGCTAGCTAAGCCCCTTCCATCTATTGCAGTGTCAGAACCTTTGCTGTCTTTGAGGAATAATACAGCTACATTAAATTAAAGCTTTGTTTCTTTATGGATACATTACCTGCATTTCTCACATGGCAGATAATATCAATTTTTTAAAATGCCTTCAAATTCTTTTCTATTTTGTTTTGGGATTGAACTTTCCAAACTGTTACTAGGTTGCCAAAGTCATAGTCACGTTACATCTTGTGTGGTTTTTTTCCTTTCTGTGATTTTTAGGTCTTCTGGTGTGAAGAAAACTCATGCTTGTCAAATTTGCTGAGGTATGTATTTTTCTTGGAGACAATTAGTAGGGATTAGCTACCTTAGTGAATATCACTGTTTTGCTCTGTTGTTGTTCAGTGTTTCCTTGAATCACTCGGCTCATGTAATCAAGCACAAAAGTAGGTATAAAAGAAACACTGCAAAATGAAGAGTACTCTTCACGTGTTACTAGTAGATGCCACCCCAAGTTTTAAGTGGCTATAAATATTCCATAGCACTATTGATACAAGTAACAATATAAAGATGGAGGAATATGATTCCACTACATTCCTGTAGAGAACATAAGCTGTGTGGTTTTTTGGGTGTGAGGTTTTTGTTGTTGTTGTTTGGTTTTTGTGTGTGTGGGGTGTGGGTTTGTTTTGTTATTTTGTAGATAAGGAAACTGATGAATAAGGCTAACATCTTTACTTTAAATGGCCACTGTTTTTCTGCTTCCATTCAGAGATGTCTGCACTGACACTGCTAAGCTTTGTTTTCAGACCTTGATATTTTATTGCTAAAGTGGTGTCCTGTGCCTCTAGAAGTCAGGACAGCAAAATCTCAAATAAGTCATCCAAAATCTGAGATATAAATCTCAGTGCTGTAAATCTCTATATGCTGTCCAACAGGACTTCATAGACAAGAAGTCTAAGCTTGGACAGAGAGTGGTGTTGTAGTCTCCTGACTCCATGTTCTGCTTTCTGTAAATCTAAGATTAGATAGTCCTTGATTCATTTTGAAGCTAAGCTTATTACTAACAAGAAGATGCAGCCTATCTCACATCTCAGCATACAATACTCAGTCTTGATCAGAGAGATCACATGCTGGGACCTGCTGCAAGTTTTGCTGATTATTCCTCTGTATTAAGATGAGGACAGCTGTAATATACTTAATTTTATTCATATCGTTCAGGCTCCTAAGTAATTGCCAATTCAAACCACAGCTGGGCAAAGATCTGGCAATCTGACAATACCCCATCAGAAATACACAGGCATGCTGATACCACCCACAAATGAGAAGGCATATTTACAACCTTCCTGTGAATATGTAACCACTGGAAGAAAGAAGAGAGAGATCTAAAGTAAAGCTGCAGTATCAATACGCAGATCTTTAGTATAACACTCAAACCCTACCGAAAAGTAGACTCACAATCAAAAAGCAAGTGGAAGAAGTCAAGAGAAGTGACTGACATAGCTTTTGAAGCCTGCAGGTGTGGGAAGCAGCAATCTCCAAGAGTCACTAGTTTGGTTAGTAAAGTTTCCTGTCTAACTCTGAAAGATATTTAATAAAGGACAATGAAGAGAAGAGGCATAACAGTTTACAATTTCTATGTATAAACCTTGTACAGTCAGCAGCAACACTGCTACGGGTACAAAGTTAAAAGAGAGGAACTGATTTGAGGCAAAAGTAAAAGTTTTACAGAAACACCATTAGTGTTAATGTGTATATGCCTATACTATGCTGCTGTGTACGCTTCTATTTAACACGGCCTATGTGAATTTCTATGCCTTCTAGTTAGAAGGAAATAAACAGGTTTTCTGGCAGTGTCAGGCTCTATCATATAGTAAATGATGTGTTGTTTATAAAACAAAATCTCCCACTGAAAAGTAGGTCTCTGAGTCAAATTTCTCTGGGTTATGTTTCTAAATCACTTGACCCACTGTAAGTGAGCAGATGATGCCTACAGATTGAAGCATACACCTTAACTATTTATAGGCCACAGACTATTGCAAGGTTTAATGGTGTCAGAGGTCAGTGTATTTGCTTTCTCTGTTCTGAGGAAAAACACATTTCTCACTTGTGAAAAACATCAGATATCTCCAACCTGCACATTCTTATACTTTAAGCTCTGAATATCAACTTAATAATGTTTCAGTATGGTAATGAATTTTGCTATTCATATAGAAAGAGTGACATAGATACTAAGGAAAGTATGTGTGTTCTTATTTAAATGACAAGCTTGCTTATCTTCCATGGTATTTCAGATATAGGACATTTACACTAGATTCGATCTGTATATTCAAAATCAGTTTGCAGATCCTAGTCTCTAAGAATTGAACTCACACTGACAAAACAACTGTACATGCAGATTTGGCACTTGATATTAGATAACAAACACAGTCTGGAGACAAAGATGTCTACAAACAACTGAACAAATACCATTCACAAACAGTGATTAGGAATCTGTTCCCTTTATATACCTAGCTACATAAAACAGTATGGTACAAATCGCTATAGAGTTTGAATTGGTACTATTTATATTTGAATTAATTTATCTACTTAATTGCAGTCTTTTTTTTAGAGAAATTATTTAATCTAACGTTAGGACACTATTCTAAAGGCCCTGAATAGTTTTCAGAAAAACAACTTAATGATTTGTGATTTCAAATGTCTTACTTTTGGATGTACAACTTGGGACAGTATAAAGTTCCCCACCTGTCAGAAAGTCCTGAGCAATGCTTAAGTATCCAGAATGTTTTAAAGAGCTTAACACAATGCGACTCAAAACACAGGCATTCAAAACCTCTGCAAGTCTTACCCTTACATCCCATGTCAACTTTCAGCTGATAAATAGTGGCACATTTTACAGAATGGAAAGGCTGCACAGAGCTTAAACCCCCAATCTACTTAAAAGCTATTTATCAGCTTTTTCAATTCCAATGAAAGAATCTTCTTAATTTTTAAGATGTTCAATACATCAAGAAAAAAATACCAATTGGTAAATTCAGAAAATTTTATTAGAAGCAAAAAAAACCAATCTAGACAAATTGTATACACCCAGTCAGACTTGAGTTGTTTGCCAAGGCCATTATTAGTAGGGAAATTGCTGCGTGTATTTTTGCAGCTGTAGTAGACACACCTTGAGGAAGTCTAGAAAATTACACTAATGAGCCTTCAAGTGATTTATTAAGACAGCCTGGAAGGTGATTTAGTAATTTGCTTTTAAAGAACTCCTCATACCAGTTGTTTTAAACATCACAAGAGTGTTTCCAGTAATGTATAGCAAGATATTTCTTAGAAACAAGGTTCACATTTCAAAAACTACTATTCTTTACCAGAGTTACTGAAGTAAGAAGACAGTATTTTGAATTGCCTGTTTGCATCCTCACAGATAATGTAGGCACCTCAGAAATACTGAAGGAGTCACTCAGGTAGCTAAGACACTTCCTGAATTACATCTGATTAAGCAGTATCACAAATTTGACATCCTTTGAAATTTGCATTATATCCACGGTTGTGCCCTTTTATAAACATCTGCAATCCTAGATGTTTAAAGAAGACATTGCTTAACTTTAGAGACATTGGCTAGGAACTTCAAAACAAAGAGAACTTATAACTAGATCAGAGAAACTTGGGTTAAAATTTCCTTTGTTAAATTTTACTAAAATTACTTCCTTTCTGCTCCAGATTGGCGATAAGTCACAATATTAATAATTTTCTAGTTTTAATTGCATGTGTGTGTTATTATTAAAAGATAATTATATGATAGTTTAAAACACCTATGGTACTATTCAATAATTGCTTTGTCATCCTATTTCAAACAGCATATTTCTTAAGCATGCTTTATCTAAACTTTTCTGCAATAAAGGATAATAAACCTGAGAAAAAAAGATGAACACATTAGAGGTTATTTCAGCTGAGTATAGCCTGGCACTTGTGCATACAGAAAAGCAGAAATGAGATCAGGCAAGGACAGTTTTCTCACAGATACCTACCATAAAAGAAAAGCCATACTACTTCTTTGACAAGAATTAACAGTTTCATTTTGCTTTCCAGTGACCCCTCAGGCCATTTCAGGACAGACTTGGGTAGGAGTCATCACAGTCATCTCAGTCATCTCAGCTGGATACATATTTGTTGGAGGACTGGACAGGGAAAGCATATAATAATGGCAAAAGCTAGATTTGTTTTTAAAAGGGACACATCCTATTCTTCTGTGGAAAAAAAATGATGGAGGAAACATATTGTGAAAGATTCATGGTAGAGCAATTATACCATCCTATACCAAAACCCGGCACTTTTGTCTCATTAATGGAAGAAATAGAAATAAGATATTTGGAACAGCCAATGACAATAATCTTTTATAGAATATCTCCCACAATTATGTGGTTCTGGATAAATACAAAATAACTTTTCCTCCTTTCTGGAGACAGTTATATAAAACTACCTATAAAAACACAGAGCTGGTGGCCTGTCTTTGGAAGCCAGTCTCTGCAAATGGCATACACATTAGGTACAGTACTGAGACATGCTAATTTTGAAGGGTTACAAGAGAGAGGATAAGGAGCTAAGATATGCTGCCTCTTGATCGAAGCAGGCCATTCCTTCATTTTACCAAAATTATTAGTCACACAGAGCCTCATCCCTGAGTGGGATCTGCAGCTATAATTAGTTCTCAAATTCTCATTTGCATTCTTGCTATAAAGTTAATATTTTACATGTCAAATAAACTGTATGGATTCAGTTTTAATATTAAAAGCACTGCTGGTCATAATACATATGCAGAAGGCTTTATTACACATATTAATGTCTCATACCAGGTATGTATGTATCTTTTGTGCTAAGATAATGAAACATTACTTTTTAATACAGTTGTGAATCTTTTTGTTAATAGTGTGATTATAAATGTGTTTAATCTACACAATTTTAGTACATTCTGAACCACCATTAGTCACAAACAAGTTTTTTTCCCCTTTGCACAGTTTAGCCTCACATTTTCTTATAAGTATCCTCTTCTGTTATTGCAAGTGATGACAAAAATATTTGTAATAGTTGAGTCTTGCCAAAAGCATGATGACTATGTATGAAAATGGACCTCTCCTCCACGAAGCTCTATGGCTGATCAATCACTAAACATACAGGATTCAGAATCTGGATACTCAAAAGTTGTCATGTAAAATGAAACCCATTCTTGTTAAAGAACATGGTGTACAACCCACCTCCACATATTTTGAGCTCCACTTCCATATAGACAACGGCAAATAAATCATCTGGGAAGTGGTAGGAGATCCTTTCAAAAGCAATCTTTGTGTAAGTATCCTCTAAGGATCCTAAAGTTGCAGTTAGCATAAAGTCCAATGGAAGCACCTGTAACATCCATGCGAATAGCAGACGAATTCTTTGTGATCAGTGCTATAACAATGAATACTAACAGAATTCCTTATGATTACTGCTAAAAAGAATATAAAATAAAAGCACAATGAAGCAATTCTGCTATTAAAGAGCTACTTCCAAAGAGTCTACCTAGCATAAATTCTAGCACACTAACAACAGATAGGGCAAGAATCACTGCATGTACTGTAAGTGCAGAAAAAACAACAGCAGTCTGGTAGCATATTCAGAGCAACAAACAAACAAAAAAAGACATGATCATCTCTTAATTCTTTTAAGAAATGCTATAAACATAGAGCATCATTTATACGCACTGATTTTTGGCCATCTTAGATTTTCTACATCATTATTCTATGAAAAACTGTCAAAATCATCTTCCTCTCTCAGTTCAAAGGTACCTCTCAGGGTGATTGAAGGGTTAATACAACAGAAATGCACAAGACAATCAGATAGCATTGTCACTTAAGGGAGTGTTTGGTAAATTACTATCTCTACCATTTCTACTGGCCCTGCAAGCTGCAGGGCTAGCTTATAGATAATTAATGTACTCAAAAGACTGTAATTCACTTCTTGGCAAGGCTAGCATGGTCAGGAATTACAAATACAGTAATTAGCAGTGAGTGTACAGATCTTCACGGTGCAGATCAGAGTCTCACTCCCCAAAGCCATTGTTTCTTTGGCTGGAGGGAGGAAACTGGGAAGAAAGCATCAATGATTTTGTCTTCATAGAAGAAAGGCTGTGCACCAGAAAACCTGAATCAGCGTAGTGACACTGTTGTCTTTCCAATATAAGGTAGTGTAGCAACTGGTGCCAAGAATCATAATGTGGGGAAAGAAAAAAGCTTGAATTTGTGCAAGTATTTTTAAATATAGACCTGCTAAAATCATGTGATAGCTTATTGTGCTTTAAAAGCTGTCATCTTACATTTTTGCTTAGGCTTTTTATTCCTCTGCTGGGTGTCAAGCCATAGGAGCATGACACAACATGCCAGGGTGTCCATGAGACTGCATGAACACAACCTGTGCTACTGCAGTGTGCCCACAGAACTCTGCCTGTCTGCATTTAAATAACTTCAGCAAAGAAATGAAATCCCAAAAGCTGTTACTGCATACGCAATAATGATACGTTGTTCTCTTTCCTAATACTGTTATTAAATACGGATGGCACTTAGCACAAGATAAGGGGATAAGTACAATGGCCTGATCACTGCCCAACCTGAACATTTTATTAGGTTACAGTAACTTAACAGATCACTCCCATATCAGCCAAGTTATTGCTATCCTATGTGTACTCTCAGAGAGTCTTAGAGAAGCTCAATCTGTATTGATTTATTACTTTAGCACATATTTGGGGTGAACTAAGGTATTCCATTGCCTCAGCTTAGCTAATGAGCAGTTTCTTAAGAGTGCTATGACTACGCAAATTGTAAAACCATACTATCAACTTTAACTTACAAACTAGAAATTTTCTATTAAAAATTTAAGGTAGGCAGTATGTTGCTAGAATACTTGTACTCAAAACTAAGATAACGCAGAAGAGGTAGGTCTCATAAAAACTTTTAACTCAGCCTGATGTATATGAAGCAGGACATTATTCACACATTCACTGAGGTCACTTGACCTGATTATTCTTCATTACACCCACTAATTTGAAATTTAACACCCTTGAAAATGGTGGTAAGAAATCATTATTTTAGTTTAGTAACTACTTATGCTGATGTTGTATAAAAATAGAATAAATAATAATGCAGAGTCATAAAATCTATAGTACATAGTAAATGGAGCATTAAAAGAAATAAAACTCTTTGAGACTGAGTAAAAGTTACTGGAGTATCAAAAGAGTAACTCCACAAAGGACTTAATCGCCAGTACAAGGGCAAAAGATTACTCTGCTGCAACCTCCCCTCTAGTCACCATGTCTTCCACAATAGAGTATCCCAGGCATGTACTAGTCTGCTTCTGGGCAAATTCAAAAGTATTTTAGTATTGACTGTCTCAAAGCCCAATAAGCAAGAATATAGAAAGATCTTCCTCCATCCATGTTATGTGAAAGATCTGATTAGTGTTGCTAGAGCATACAACACTGGCCACAAATTTGCACCAAGGAAGGTTTTGATTGGATATTAGGAGGAATTTCTTTACTGAGAGAGTGGTTAGACACCGGAACAGGCTGCTGAGGGAGGTGGTAGAGTCACCATCCCTGGAGGTGTTCAAAAAATAAACAGATGTAGCACTTGAGGCTATGGTCTAGTGGACAGGGAAATGTTGGGATGGTGTTGGACCTGATGATCCTAGAGGTCCTTTCCAACCATAGTGATTCTATTCTATGTTAAGCATTTCAACAGATCAGACTATGCACAAATTAAAGGCAGTTTCTCCCTTTATGCCATAGTTTACCTAGGTATTGTTGGTGTTGAAGCACTATTCAGCCAGGACATTAGCCTTTTGATAGAGGTATTCAAATTCACATCCCCTCATTTTAGTGGTATCCTAAATGCAATGCCTGTTCTCAGCCTCCCCTTTTGAAGTTGTCCAATTCTGTATGTCCTCCATCGGGAAAGAGAATGATATATGAAACTATATTCTGGTAATGTGGACATTTATTTAGGAAAGGAAAAAATCAAAGAATCAGTACTTCCATTAAGATTTTAGACATAATTTTTTGTTAAAATTAATAAAAAAAAAAAAGAAGTCCTTAACACTTGAGTTCCCAAAATTCCAGGTTCCAGATGCACCTTGCTAACCCAAGGTGTCCTGAATTCTGTTCTGCACAGTGGAAATGTTTTGGCAGGAAGTACAATTAATGTGTCTATCATTAATGGTTAGAACAACTTTTAACCAAAAAAGAGTTATAGTTATAAATCTCCTATTGTGGCAAAAAGAAAAGAGATTTGGAGTATGCTGTGACTAGTTACCATTGTATAAAGACCATGGCACTATTACCTCCTCTTCTGGCACCAGTCCTTTAAAAAGTGACCTTGACAGGTTTTCTGTAAAGAAAACATTTAGGCATCCTGATTCAGAAAAGGTTTCTGTAGCTGTAACTTGTAAAAGAAGGAGGTGTGATTCTCTAATGTTCTAAGGTATCAAAACATTCTCTAATTGCCATAAATTGAATGCTGCTCATTCAGTCTGCTACTGTTTGGGACTCTCTTCTCAGGCATCTAACACCCCCTACACAAGTGCAGGGAGTCCAGTGCCTGTGGAAAGCCTTTTGATTCTACTCATTTACGCATCTGAATCCTTTAATGGGACTTATTCTGAATGTTAAATCAGTTTAAAAATAAGATTTTGATTTCTAAGCCACCCAGATGGATTAAAGGTTTACAACCATTAAATTCTACCTTTCAAAACTTACTTTACTGTCCACTGAGCTCCATAGGAGACTTGCTGTTCTCTGTAGAGAGCAGTCAAAAGATTTTTGCTTTGTTATCCAGTATGTGAACTTTTAATGTGTATGAAAAAGTAACAAGTTGTATAATCATACTTTTCCCTCTGGAATCTCACCTTTTGTACTTTCTGGTTATTTGGTATTTGTCTCAGAGTGTCAAAAAATATCCAGGGGAATCCTGTTATCCTAATTAAGTCAATCAGGGAGAATAGATAGGGTCATAGTAGCAATTTTCTGAAAGCAAACAATAGGTCCACTTCAAGTTTTTTTTCGTTCTCAAACTAAAAAGCTGCACAATTTATATGAATACAATGTGTCTGAAAGTGTTGGAATTGTTTCCAACAATAGGAAGTGTTGAGACAATTTGGAAATCATTTAAGTAATTTCTAAACTCAGGCTTTTTTATATGAAGTAGGCCATGAAAAACACATGCAACAAGCAAATCTTTGTTGGTGATCAATCATGGTTTTGAAAATTATGGAAATTCTGACATGCAGAACTACTGTAAGATTTTATTACCATCTGAAACCTAGACAAATCTGTGGTGATATCTTTACTTTTATGAATTACAAAAGCTTAAAAACTTTGCTAGGTAAAGTGAATCATTAAAGATAGAAGAATTTCAAAAGTTTTTCTGAGGCTTATTTCTTAAAGAATTTTAACTGGGAAAACCAAGGAAGGCTGTCATATAATCAGTATCTTCACTTGAAATCTGATTTAAAATTTATGCTGTCTTTTCACAGTAAACAATTTATCAACTTTCTAAGTAAATATTTTTTGGGTGCATGACCCAAAAATTGTTTGCCTGTTCTTATATAAAGAGTTAAGGCAGATCTCTAAACCTGTGTGTTTTAAGCAGCAAACGATTAATAACCTGTCTCCCACAGGTGGTATTCTTAAGACATTTATAAAGGAAAAAAAAAAGTCTTTTGCTTGACTCCAATGCTAACAGAATAAATACACAGAGGAAGAAATGATAAATAGAAAATAGCATGTCTCTTCTCTATTCAGCTATAACACCCTGAATCAAATAAACATACTCATTTTCTTCTTTTCAAGAAACAGCTTTTACTTTTAGTGTTCCTTAAAAACTATTCTGCAAGATGTTAACCTGGATTACTTTTTAGTTCAGAAAACGACTACTCGTTATCTAATCAGCAAATTCAAAATGTACTGCTTTATGCCTGAGAAAGATTATTTCAAAAACTCCAGTCATATCTACAGTAAAGTCAAAAGCAAAGTGGACTCATAAGAATCCAGCCCATATCTTTGACAGCCGTCACATCTGCACGTCTCCCTCTGACTCCGCAACTCATAACAAAGAAGGAGGAAAGGAGCCAGCGTCCCCACCAGCATTCCCATCTGCCAACCTCTCCACTGGCCTCCCCGCCCCTCCACCAGCACCCCTGGCCACAGGCCTCCCCACTGGATTCTGCATGGCCATGGTGCTGGGGGACTTGTCCCATACTCCTGAACTGGCAATGTAGCACCCTCCTTGCTGACAACAAAGTTAAGGTGTAACTGGAACAGAAGTCCACAAATCAGTACCCCGAAAACAATTTCTTCCTCACCCTGGAAGAACTTGAACTCCATAATGCTTGAGCTTTTTCCAATGACTTCCATGTATAAAGTGCAAAAAAGCCCTTACAGAATGTTTTAGAGCCCAAGACTTTCCACAGAACCCCAACAGATCAGTACGATGCCATTATTCTCTCCCAAATCCTCCACATTAGTCTTTAATTGTTTTCATAAACAAGGTCTAAAGGAAGGCTGCGTTCCCTGTCCCTACCTGTGTTTATGTTTAGGATTGACATAGAATTATAGAATCGTTAAGGTTGGAAAAGACCTTTAAGATCATCAAGTCCAACCATCACCCAACACTACCATGACCACTAAACCATGTTGTGAAGTGCCACATCTACATGTTTGGGGTTTTTTTTACATTAAAAACATGATGAATGACTGGCATGAGAGGAGAGAGACACAGAAAATGTCCTTGACCCACATTCCTGGAAGTGCCTTGCCTTCAGACTAAATGTCCCCCCATGCACAGTAAATTCTTCAATAGTGACTATAAATTCTACAGTAAGTGAGTTGGTTCAGAACAGTTACCAAACAGAGGCTACAAATGTTTTCACTCATTCATAGAATCATAGAATCATTTTGGTTGGAAAAGACTTTTAAGATCATTGAGTCCAACCATTCACCTAACACTACCAAGCCCGCTGCTAAACTGTGTCCCCAAGCACCTCATCTATACATCTTTTAAATACCTCCAGGGATGGTGATTCCACCATCTCCCTGGACACCCTGTTCCAAGTTGCAAAGGTCACTCTGACTAAAACTTGCTTGGACTGGAAGATCATGAGTACTTTACATAAGCGTGAGCAATATAAAGGATAACATGAAAGTTTAGGAGTAGGATCCACAGTTAGCATCACACAGGACGCTACGTGCCATCCGAGCAAAGAAAGGTCAGCACTGGACTGAGTTTTTCATGCAGTGTTCAGGCATATTCACTGAATGTATATTACAAGAAGGCACTAACATTGCCTGTCTCTATTTTGGCTAGTACAGAAGTTACCAAACACAATCTCTTTCTGGTCTGTTCCCTGTGTTCTGAGAGATGTAGGAACTGAGACAATGAGGGTACTATATCTGCAACTGTTTTGCACTGAAGAGTGTGAAGGTTATGATTTTTTAAAATTAAAATGGTTTGTCATATGATTTTGGAAGAGAAAAGCATAGCTAGTAAGACGGAATCTAGATGAAAAGAAAGACTACCTTCTTGCAGGGCTGACTAATATGCTTCTTTCTTAGAGGAAGAAGGGAAAGGGATATTGTGTCTACTTCTATGAACACCCTGCTTGGTGTGTATCGGCGACTGTCTTCCAAGATGCCTAGATCTTCCCCAACAAGAAATAAAGCTTAACACAAACTTCTAGTTTCAGTTTTTGGGACCAGATGTTTGGAAGTTAGGCACCAGGGCTCCTAGTGTTGCAGCAGCAAAGTCTCTTTTTGGATATAGCCTTAGCTATAGCAGAGCAAATATATGTATGAAAGAAAAGATTGAATATATGAACTTCAAAGCTCTGAGTCATAGAGCAAAGAAACTTTACATAACTAGGGGGAAATTATGATCTTCTGAGAATGTTTTTCTTTCCTAGCAGATCTCAGAGCATAAGAAAGTCATGAAGAATTAAGTCCATCTTAATAACAATATAGCCATTTCAGTCAGTTTTTGTTAATTTTGTTTACCTCATTATTCTCACATGAAAGTGACTGCCTACTAGATTTATATATATATTATTTAATTATTTTCCTTTAAAAATTAAGAAGCATTTTTTACTCTGGAATTCAGATATTTATAAATTAATATCAAGATTCCTTAAGAATTTAATCTAATCTGTATGAGATTTAAGTAGAGATCTGTGGAATCAGTGACTTATGTTAAGACCAGAATAAATGCAGAGTAAGAATTTTCTATTTCTAAGCTAATATATATGTATAAAAAAGATAATCACATAGATTTTCTGCCTCATATTAATCAAAACTTACACCTATAAAGGAATAGTGTAGCTCATTATATAATCTATTGACTTGGGACTCATAAAATAGATCACAATTCAGGCACAGACCTTCTTTGGATAAATTACTGTGTCCTTTGTGTCTTTTTTCCCCCTTGTCTGTATAGTTAAGCTGTTTTATTATAAGCTCCTTGGCACAGGAAGGGGCTGTCTTCCATTAGCATGCCTAACACAATAGGACCTAAATTTTTACTAGAATCCCTAGGTCCTGCTATAATAAAAATATCATATGTTTTTATATATGTTTTTTTTAACATTCTTCACAGTTTAGTTATTGGGACTCTACATCCTTTGTTTCCCTAGAATGAATCGCAACATGACAGTATTATTTTCCCTGACCAACAATTAGCAATATTGTAGAGCATGTCCTAGAGATGCTTTTACTACAGTTCTGTGTACACTAACAATATTCTTTATTTTGTTATGTTTTCTGTCTTCTAAAATGTCTTTGCATCTTGTTGACCTTTTAAAATGTTGCTTGGCTCTGGGCTGATGGCTTCAATTTATTTCCTAAATAATTCCCAATTTGTTTTCTTTCTTAGTATATAGGATGATTGTTTTATTTAGTGAGTATTTTATAATTTTTGTGTTTCTAGATTAATTATTCTACATTTCTCTAGCCAAACTGTTAATTTTTGCTAGACAAGTTACACAGATGATACAACACCTTTTGAATACGATCACATTGGTCAGGACTTGTTGATGAGTTTTTAGATCCTGCACAAGCTACAAATTCTCCCCCCATCAGTTGCATTCACACATACATAATCATGAACAACAGAGGGCCTAACACTGACTCCTCAGAAACTCTGTCCAGATTTTCCCTTTGTGGCCTACACTTAAACTAGTTTTCCATCCCACAGTTTCTTCGCCTGCATGATGATTTCTCTTAGCCATTAATCTCAGATGTGGTGCCTTGTCAAAGGCTTACAAGTAGACTACATCCATTGAATTTCTCTTATCTGCAGTGGCAGTAATATCTTCAAAGAACTCCAGCAGGTTAGTTAAGCATGACCTCCCCTGCCTGAATCTATGCCGGTTATCCTTAATCAAACTGATTTTCAAGCTGTTCTTTCACACTTCCTTATGGTAGTTTAATTTTCCCCATAACCCTTTTTAAGTTCATTGATGTTTCCTGGACTGTCTCTAATCTTTTCTGAAGATTCACTTGCTTTTCTTCAATTTGCAAAAATCATTCCTAGACGGATCTGGTTTATGTTTTGTCAGTGAACAGCCTTTGTCCTTCCAGGTTTCTCACTAGCCATTTAAAAGTATGTTTTCAAAACTGGTTTTGATGAGAAAAACAAAAATCACAAAAAGCTTGTACTTCATGCTTTTTCTTTTGTTTTTAGTGGGAATTTTTTGTGTCTGTATGTATGTGCTATTTCACTGCATGTACTAAAATGGAACAAACTATTTTTGTAAATACAGAGTGAAAAAATTCAACAGATTTTGTTTGCTTTGCCTTCATGGAGGTGGGGAAAAGCTTTCCAAAGTGCTCTATTCTGTAAGTTATCAAAAGCTATTGCAAATTAATTCCTCCATTTACAGGTAGCAAAAATGCAAGTGGCATCCTGGGGGAAATGGATATAGTGATAATTTTATGCTGGAGGTGTGTGACCTCTGTGACTCCCTGTGCCTTGAGGTGAAAATTCATGTAATGTTGCAGCTGATAAACAAGGCAATACATTGCCAGCACATCCCTGGTTGAAGTTCAAGGTCATGGACTTGAGCTACAGAACTTCAATGGACTAGGGTGAATTATTTCAGTAACATTTTCTGGTGTGGCAACAACTTGCTGTGACAGCCACACTCATGGAAACAAAATGGATGTTTTTACATGTTTAGAAAAATGGACAAAACTTGAAGAACAGTGAAAGGTAACTACAGGACTACCTCCACAACAGATTGACTGCAGTTCTTTGCCTTTCTCTCTCCCTGACACATATACACACAACTATTTATACGCTATTCATTACTATGGTAACTGGGGGCACCTTAAGACTAGTGCATGCAAATTCAAATAGGAGTGTCATACCTTTTTCATCTCTCCAGTGCCAATTATGATGTCAGCAGAGATGTAGCACATATAAGTTAAGTGGCACTGCAAACTTTGAACTAGAAGAAAAAAAATATTTTGCCTAGATCTTAAATAAATATGAACCACAGTACAAATCAAACTATTCCCTGATAATAGCATACCTTTCTTTGTAAGATTTCTTTGTAGATTTTATTTGAAGGGCATAGGATGATGATGATTGTTAAGTCCCTTATGATAAAAGCTACTGATTATTTCCTGAAATGGGCTGAAAACAGGTACTGCAGCACCTCTCTTTTAGGTGTTTCCTGACAAATGAACCCCAGAGCAGTATTCCAGGGGGACTACTTACAGTTCCACTTTTCATAGAATAATTGAATATTCACTGAGCAAGACAAAAATCCAACTGGGAGCAGGGCTCTGATGTGGTGACTAATGCTCTCTGTGTAAGACAGACCAGTAGGAGTCCAGTTACTATTCCAGCAGCTTTTAAAATATTTCATATTGAGTTCCTTTAAGAAAGATTTGGAACCCAAACCTTCTACCTCCAACAGAAATTTTAACTGGAAACCTCCACAGCACCAACAGGGGAGAGCCTAGAGCAGTCACAGTAGATGCCAGAAAAAAAGAGATGAGACAGGCTTTAACTTTCTCAGGGAAGTCGAAGCTGAATGGAGATTTTTTTACAATGTAGGTAAGTGCTCCAACTGTTCAATTACTCTTTCCTCAGTGGGAAAATGAGAGCATACCACTTCCACCCCCAGGAATATCTTATCCAAGGCCAAAGTTGGCAGGCACATTTAAAGAAAACCAAGCAGTTTTATCCCTATGGAAGAGCATCTATATTGAAGATTATGACTGCTCAGTATCAATCCTATACAAATTGGCAGTATGCAACAGTTCTGAGCATGCCCTGAAATGTAATTTTATACTCAAAGGAATTTTTCTAATGAAAAATATACATGTGTCAATTTGGGTCTTTTGGGGGTTAAAGTAGCCATTGAGTGGTAGTTCAGTAATCTAAACACTAGACATATCTTCACAAAAAAGGGAGAACTTGATGCCTAAATTCTTCTGTATTTTTTTACTGCTGAGTGTCCTCAACATCCATGAAATTAATTAGACATTGTAGACTTCAGCAAATCTCAGATCTAGCTCTTCAATTAGTAAGTTGTATTATATTGTATTAGAATATCAGCAGGTTTTGATTTTCTGACATTTTCAGATACATACAGTATACCAATGAAAAAAATATTCTGGGCAGAGAGAAGACAGATATTAAAGGATTATGCTAGCAACTTAACAGTAAATAATGTTATAGTTCAAAACATGGGTTTACTAATATAAGCAACTAAATGTATGTGCCCTCCGATCCTTCAATGAAAACAACTGAGACATTCTATATGGCATTTTTTCTTATGGTCAGCTGAGTAATTCTTAAAAGAATTTTTACTTTTTCATTAAACACAGTACTTATTTGTAAACTTAGTCTGCCTTTTTATTATAATCTGTACCTGTTAAGAAATTTTTCTCATTTTAATGTTTGATTTTTTTTCTAATCAAGCATGAAACAAAACTTGCATGAAAGATAATTTTGTTATCCCATGAAAACAGTCCTATTCCATGAACTCAGTCTTTTCCTTGTTTCACTGGAAATTTAGATTGCAGTACGTCAGATACACTACTTATTCTTATGTAGTCCTTTTCTAGCCATCTTCCTGAAACCTGTGCTCTTGTCCATTCTCAAAACTAGGAAGTGATTTTGTTTACACAAAACAGGATTAATTAATGCCTTCCTTTTCTGAACAGACTCTATCAAGAAATATTCAGATATTTCTCTTTTATGAAAATTAAATAGAGCCTTCAGAATGAAGGAGCAAGAATAGTCATGGGAGATTTGCTAATATGAAAGAGATTATGGTTTATTCTACTTCATGCTACTTTTGGTCATAATGGAGTGCTATGTTTTTGCTAATTATTTATTTGCACCACTTTGTTTTTATGATGCTGATAGGCTTTCCTACAGACAGTCCTGAGAGGAAGAGGTAGATTAAAGGTGAAGGGCAGTATTTGTACATCCTGTTCAGAGGCAGCTTAAACACATGTAAGAAGGCTGTTGTCTTAGGGAACAGGGGAAACAATTCTTTCTCAGTGACAAATTTTGTAACATGAAACTAAACCCAGAAAGATATGGATTTGAGCTCACAGAATACCCTCTATGTTTTAAGGTTTAATATAAGCCTCCATCTAGGGGTAGAATATATAATGTTGAGTTTTGTTTTGTTTTGTTTTGTTTTGTTTTTTTTTCCTTTGTGATTTGTTTTAGTTATGGGTCTTGTGAGGAAGGAAATTGGCTGATTTAGAAGGATGACATGGTTTCAGCTTTCTCAGTATAACAGACCTCTTCCCAAATCTTTTCCAGCAGAAATTCTTGCAGTGTTTCCTTAATCTCTGCAGGAACCCAATCCTTCTCCAGATAGCACTGCTGAAGTTTGTCACAATATCCATCCGTTTACACCAGACTTCTTGCTGCTGAATGAGAATACAATAAAGCTATGACTTGTAACCAGTGATACATTGGACCACACAGGGGCAAACAGCATATATGCAAGAGGAAGCTACTAATTAGTGCACTTTATATTGCCAACAAGCTGCTAACACACTCTGTGGAAATTGGTGTCAGTGAGAGGAGATCGCTAAGCACCTTTTTTGCTGTATTCATTTCTTACCAGGACCCAATTTTCTAAGCATTTTCTCTACTGTTTCTCCCAGAATGTCTCACAGGGCAAAACACTGAGGATCACTGTCATTCAGATGGTCACCATGTGCAGTCTTTATTATTTATTGGAAAGAAAAAAATCAAAATACTGTTGATGAGAATAAAAACCAGGTAATGCAATGGTAGGATAGCGAGAAATGGATGCTTATAATGAAATACAGACTATCATTAGTTTAAGTGCATCAGCAACACTAATTACAACATTCTGAGTGTTAAAAATTATGAAAAATGCATTTGGGAACCATACATTAGTATTACGTAAAGTTAAGGTAATATAAATATCCATATGGAATTCTTAGGTCTATGTGGGAAAAGTAGGTAGTTTACAGATCCGTGTCACCCCTTTCTACCTCTCAGATGCAAGGTTCTGTGCAGGGTGAAATATTTCCAAAGAGCTGGACATGCTCACAGAAATGAGCAGGTAGAAGCTTCAAAAAAAGCAAAATGCAGTGCTTTTCTGCATAGGAAGAAATAAATTGTAAAACAGATTATCAAACAATAGTGTGGCCATTTGAATTATGAATAGGTTCAAGAACAGATTCATGAAGGTTAAGTTTGTTGATGAATGTTGAACATAGATACAACCTCTAGCTAGAGATTCCTAAACTGACCAGAGGCTGATAAAATATAAGGCTGTCTGTATCTTGTTTCCTGCAATCTTTTTCTATGCATGTGCTAATGGCCATTGTCAAGGAGAGGTTATTTTAGCCTGATTTGATGTGACTCTTTTTGCATTTTTAAATATGTGAAGACTGAAAGAACCAAAATCATGGGACATGCACAAAATCTGGGCACAGCTTATTTCCCTGACTTAGTTCTTTGGGTCTAAAGAGTGACCTGTGCCCATCTTCAGCCTTTGTGCTGGTTGCTCCTAGTGCAGGAGTCATCACAGATTAGACCCTGAGTGCTTTCCTTCATGAGAATGTTAAACAGCCACTTTGGAGCATAACAAGGAAGGCGTCCTGCACTCCTTCAGTAGAGGAGGAAATTATAGAGTAGCTGGAACAAGAAAGATAAGGTCTGCAAAAGGAAAATATTAAAGAAACAGTAAGGAGAAAGGAAAGAGAAATAGTGTTTAATGATGAAAGTATAGTGATGCTAGCTGTGTCAGTCTTATAAGATAAAAGCCATTATTTCCAGAATATCAGCATAAAGCCTGTGTCAGCTCAGCAACAGAACTACCATGCCCATGAGGGCACCAATCATTATTTATCAGACCACATCAGACCTGCACAGTAGTGGCATCAGGCCTTCCACTGAGGGCACTTGCCAGCAAACATTTCAAGTTTTGAGCTGTATTACCATTCTGCTTAGTAAGACTACACCAGTATGCCTGTGTTACTGAAGACAATAAGGGAAGGTGAAAATGCATTGCTCTTCAGTAAGATAAATACCACTAATGGAGTTCAGAAAAAAATGTGAATAATCAGTGATGAATGTGAGTGAAACAACCTAAGCTATGTCCTCTGTAAAATATAGGGCAGCATGAAGTTGCTATGGGCTAAGTTTCAGAAGATTTTTCTTTTTTCTTGATTCTGGTCATGCAGGAAACAACATTCCCCAGACTTGAGTGTCTTATCACAATGTTGTCATCCATGCTGTCCTTCTCTATGTTCATATAATCCTTTTTATGATGGGTCTCTATACTCCAGGATTTACCTTAAAGTACATTAATAAATCACACCATACATGTCACTGCCTAATGACTTTCATTTAAAGAATATAGATAAAAATATCCGGGGGGGGGGGAAAAAAAAAAAAAAAAAAAAAGAATGGAAGAGAGCAAATGATGACAGTAAGGATTGATTTGAAAAAAAAAAAAATGGTCCTGACAGAGACTCCTATTAAATGCTGTCATGCTTTTTCATATGTAGCTTGTAGCTTCTTTTTTGAGATAGCTTATCTTCCTCAGTGGTATTGGAGAGTGTGTCAATGAAATGTAAGACTGATTTCCATCAGCTGCCTATGCTGTCCTCTGTGCTGAATGCCCATCCCTCAGCTGACACAGTCTGTCACCACAATAGCTTATTTTTTCACAGTGGGCAGTACATTATCTTTCTAGTGTCAAACAGTAGTTTCTTTTTATTAATTGATTTTGTCCCCTCAGGGGAGCTGATCCTCATGCACAGCGCTCTTTTGGGATAGTACCTAGACAACAGAAGTGTGACTCGACAGATCTGAGAAGCAAACTGCTGTTCAGATAGTCACACAAAACGCTTCTACTTTACAAAACTATACATGAAAGTACCAGTGCTAAGTGAATGTGGCAGGTTGACCCTTGCTGCATGCCAGGTGCCCACCAAAGCTCCTTTATCACCTACTGTCCTCACCTGGACTGGGGAAAGAAAATATAACTAAAAGCTCATGGGTCAAGATAAGGACAGGGAGAGATCACTCAGCAATTACTGTCACGGGCAAAACAGACTCGACTTGGGGTAACTAGTTTCATTTATTACCAATCAAATTCGAGTAGGATAAAACCCAAATCTTAAAAACAACTTCCTGCCACACCTCTCTTTTTTCTGGGCTTAACTTCACTCCCAGTTTTCTCTGCCTCCTCCTCCCAACGGCACAGGGAACAGGGTTGCAGTCATGATGACATATCATTTCTGCTGCTCATTCCTCCTCAGGACTCCACAGACTCTTCCCCTGCTTCAGTGTGGTGTCCCTCCCACAGGAGACAGTCCTCCACAAGATTCTCCAATGTGAGTCCTTCCAAAGGACTACTCCTGCCTCAACATGGCCTTCACTACGTGCTACAGAGGAATCTGCTCTGATGCCCGGAGCATGTCCTCTCCCTCTTTATTCACCAGCTTTGGTGTCTGCAGAGTTGTTGCTCTTTCACATTCTCAGTCCTCCCTCTGGCTGCAGCTGCCCTTGTGCAAATTTCTTCCTTTTTCTTAAACGTTATCACAGAGGCACTACCACTGTTGTTGATGGGCTCAGCCTTGGCCACCTACAAGTGCATCTTGGAGCTGTCTGGCATGGCTCTATAGGACACAGGGGAAGCTTCTAGCAGCTTCCCATGGAAGCCACCACTGTAGTACCCTTTCTACCAAAACCTTGCAACTCAAACCCACACAGTGACAAAGCACATCCAAAACATTTGCACGAATGTATCCATCTTGCAAATATGGTCTGCTGAGTGCACAGGAATACCAAAACCAGTTTGGTGCTTACCCTACAGTGGTAAAACTCGTTCCACCAGAGCCTGCCTCATCCCTTACAAACAGCCACTTTTTTATAAAGCCAAATAAAGCCTCAAGAAACTGCAATTAGTTTCCAGCAATGTGGAATAAATGTAAAAATGATGAATACTCATAGAGGAAATAAAGTGGAGGTGGAACTGATTGTTTTTAATTCTGGGCCAGGACAACAACCTCCATTATCCAACATAGTCAGCAGTCTATAAGTTGGCTTCAGTCCAAATTCTGATTTGCGGCTGCTTTTAATGTTTGCTTTGTAATAATGAACATTTTGTTCCAGGGAACATCAGAGCCAGAGTTTTTTCTTTTAGTACACAGAATTACTTAAGTACAACGATTTTAAAGAAAACCAAACCACAACTTCCTTTGAGAAAACTCCTTCCTAAAAAAAAAAAAAAAAAAAAAAAGATTTGGAATCTTTTCTTAATTTAGATACTACCTGGGAGATAACAGTAGTAAATGGTGAATATTGTTGTCTGTTCATTCTCTTTACAACACTATATTACATTCAAATTATGATGATTCTCAAGTGTAAGTATAGTATAAATTCCTTGAAGTGCTGAGATCTGCAGTTTTCTCTTACAACACTGGAACTGCTGATATCTAGTACTCCTGAAAAGCAAGTAAAAAAACAAATCTAGGCTCGCAGCAACAAACAGTACCTTTTGCCCTCTTGCCAGCATCCCTCAACTTGACACTAGAATTTGTTTTGCAGGTAAAATGAGCTCAGACAGATGCTTTTATTGTTCAATATGTACATGTTCAGGTATTTTGGGAAAATAAGGTTGTTTTTCATGCTGAATGCCTACGACCTGATGTATCATAAGTGTATTCCATCCGCAAGTCTGTTTCTTTATCAAATATTCATGTAAGTAAGTACCACTTTAACACTGTTAGTGGATACACTGAGATGCATTACCAATGAAGTGGACTTATAAAGTCAGTAAGGAAGTAAGACAGAAATCAAGATTTCTCTACAATACTAAATCTTGAGGACCCATCCTATAGTCCTCACTCAGTCAACTCCTGCTCCAAAGGCAAGAGCTAGAAAGGCTTGCAAAAAACAACTGTGCTTGCAGAGGTTGAAATTATTGTGCTCCAAACTAGGTTGACAATAAAATGGTTAGTACTTTAAAGAAATGCACAAGGCTAACTGAAAGGAGGTTACAGCTCAATCACCTTGCCTAGTTTACAGAAATTACAGATCTGGACTTACCATTCCTAGCAACAGGAACTCAGATTTACAGACACAAGAATCAACACCAAAAAAAAAAAAATCAGTTAGGTGCCTCTGTTTAAAGAAAATTACTAATATGAGTATATATGAAAAAAAAAGAAAACTGAATTCACTTTGACAAAACAACTTTTCAATTTTCCTTCTAATGTGGTATGACTCATCTCAAATTCATTGCAAAATGGTAAACAAACTACACCAACTCAGTAGCCATCATCTGACAGGAACATTTAAAAAGAAAACCATTACTGAGCTACTTTTCTTGTCTTCCATACAGCTAAACTTATTTTCCCAGCAGAAACAGCACTTCACGTTATCTTCTTTTCATTTACCATGCTTCCCTTACTGCTAACAGTAATCTAAGAAATGTCTCTTTAAGACTGTAATTTATTGAAGGATTAAAATAGTTTGGACTAGTTTATGTATTTTCAAAACAATCAATTTTATTTAAAACAAATAAAAAAAAAAAGGGGAGTTCAGTTTGATTAGTAATGACATTGTATATGGGGCATATCTTGGATAGTACTTTAAATGTGTAGACAATAGCCTTTTGATTTCATTCCTCATTCATTGAACTAATTATATAATGGAAATTGTAACAGAAATAAAAAGATTAGTCCTTTTTTCGATAATCCATCTGTAATCTAATTTCATCAAAATAGCTGCAAGATAAATTATTGACATGAAGACCAAAATGACAACAATTAAGCTGAGGTCTCCACTCTTCATTATCCATTATTGTTTATTATAACTCTTATTACTATATAGTTAATAAACAAAATCTAAACCACTTGATAATGCATCTAAGTCAGCTTCTCTGCTGGTGTAAATGACTAGAGATCTATGAAAAGGATTTCATTATGTTATTTTTTTTTGTAATTGTTCTTGTTTGTAGATTTTTAAATCTTTCTGGTCAGACCCCTCACTGTGTTAAATGAAGCTAAACTGAAAAAAGAGCAACTTCAATTTCCAAAATATTCCCTGATTCATTGCTTTAAAGAAATTACTTCAGAGATTCTCAAGAGTTGACAGGAAAAATCTAAATTGTCATGGCAACATGAGTTGAAGAAATCCTTTTTTGCTGTTTGCATAGATCATCTCCATGCTATCAGTCTGCTTACTAAACATTGCTAAAGAAAGCAATTAAAGGTTAAGCTCTCCTCAGAAATAAATAAATTATATAACTAGTGAAAGCCACTGGCATGAGATACACTTCAAAAAAAATTGAGGCATCATGTATCTTCAATGTAAACAATACCAAGGTGTGTGGTGTGGTCAAAATGCTGAAGGGAAGGGACAGTATTCAGAAAGATCTTAACAGGCTTGAAAGGTGGGCCCATGCAAAGCTCATGAAGTTCAGCAAGGCCAAGTGTAAGGTCCTGCACATGAGTCAGAGCAATACAAAGCACGAATACAGGCTGGACGGAGAATAGACTGAGAGGCACCCTGAGGAGATCAACTTGAGGGGGTTTGTTGATGAGAAGCTAAATATGACCTGGCAATGTGCGCTTGCAGCCCAGAAAGCCAACCATATCCTGGGCCCAATCAAAAGAAGAATGGCCAGCAGACTGAGAGAGGTGATTCTCCCCATCTACTCCACTCTCATGAAATGCCACCTGGAATACTGTGTTCAGCTCTGGGGCCCCCAACATAAGAAAGACGTGGACCTGTTGGAGCAAGTCCAGCAAAAGCCCATGAAAATGATGAAGTTGGAACACCTCAGCTGTAAGGACAGGCTGAGGGACTTGGGGTTGTTCAGCCTGGAGAAGAGAAGGTTGCAGGAAGACCTTGTAGCAGCCTTCCAGTACCTAAAAGGGGTCTACAAGACAGCTGGAGAGGGACTTTTTCAAGGGCATGTAGTGATAGAATGAGGGGTAACGGCTTTTAGCTGAAAGAGGACAGATTAAAAAAGAAGTTCTTCACTGTGAGGGTGGTGAGGCACTGGAACAGGTTGCCCAGGGAAGTTGTGCATGTCCCCTTCTTGAAAGTATGTAGTGATAGAATGAGGGGTAACGGCTTTTAGCTGAAAGAGGACAGATTAAAAAAGAAGTTCTTCACTGTGAGGGTGGTGAGGCACTGGAACAGGTTGCCCAGGGAAGTTGTGCATGTCCCCTTCTTGAAAGTCCAGGCTGGATGTGGCTTTGAGCAACCTGGTTGAGTGGAAGCTCTCCCTGTCCATATCAGGAGGCTTGAAACTAGATGATCATCAAGATCCATTCTAACACAAACCACTCTATGATTCCATAACTCTACATGGTGCTTCTGTGATTGTTTGCTTATATTTCATATAATGATAATAAAGAGTTTGAATTTTCTTTATTATTATTAGATTTTTTCTAGCATCCTTGGTTTAAGATAAGTTGACTGCATGATATGTGGCTATAATAAAAGGCCAGATTCAAAGTCCATTGAGGTTAATGAGTTTTGTTGTTTTGTTTTGTTTTGTTTTGTTTTGTTTTGTTTTGTTTTCTATAAGTTTCCTAGGCTTTGGATCAGATCCTACCTGGTCAGAACCTGACATACAGCAGCCCAAACTATTCAGCTGCTGACTAGAAGCTATGTCCAGCATACCTAGTTCTGCATAGCAGAATGCTTTTTCTCTACAAACTGGCAGATTTGTTTCAAGTTAACTACATTATGTACCTGGAAAAAAAAGAAAGAAAACTTTTGGCATTTATGTTAGTTAAGTACCATGATAAAGCCTCCTCCATATAGGTTTCATAGGAAAGCATGATAGAAATGGTTGAATATAGCTCCAAATCAAAATGTTACTACTGCTGTCACTGTTGGCTTCATAAAATCTATTAGCACTATATTCTTTAGTGTTAGAAACACTACAAACAGTGGGTCAAAGTGTGCACTGGGGATATTCACATGCTAAGAAAAAAAAAACAAATTCAACTTAATTTCCAAGAGAGATGCCTACAAATGCAATTGTGATATTAGCAGTTGCTTGATTGTACTGAGGTTCTAAAAGTGAATTATAAACCAGCTTTTCAAGGAAAAAAAAAAAAAAAAAAAAAAAAAGCTTGGTATGACTCAATCTATGTATTATAAGAAACATCAGCAGGATACCAATAGAGAATCTGGCTGCTGGGGCAAAGCTAAAATAGTGTATTTAGTCACTTGGAAGGAGTCAGATTCTGCACTGATATCCCACAGACATTAGTGAGAACAGTGTGATTTGTCAAGGCCATTTGTTTCACAACCAGAAGCATGTAAAATGAATCTAAAAATAAGTTAAACACTTTGCTTTTTTTTTTTTTGTCAAAAAGGCCTTCTAAAAAACTTGATTGTTATGAAAGAAGCATTGCTCTTTCTTTTCTTTTTTTCTTATCCTCACAATCACGTGGATTTTTTTAATAATGTTCGGGGCAAGGCAGCTCACATGTAGTCCTAAGATATTTAGCTGCTTGCTTCACAACATCAGCTACTTCCTGACAAAATGACTTCCCTGTTCCTTGCACCTTCAGCTGTGTCGGACACCAGCAGTCTGATGTGGGTCCCAGGCTCTATTGGTGTGTGCTACATGCACCATGAGTTCAGACTGAACCCTGATGCACTTACACAAGGTGAGTCCTACTTCAAGCACAATGCCCAAAGTCAAGCCTAAACTCTTCTTCATATATTTTGGATACACTAAGCAAAGTGATCCTTGCTACCCCATCCATTTCAGCAGCAGGCATAGCGAGCACAGTGAAGATGCTTTAAATCCAAGATACATCTGGGCCAGTATTTGAAAAAGAAAATCTCCTGGTTGCTGTCCCCAGTGTGTTTAGGCCCATCCTTGAACCTGAGTTTCAAGTACAGAGCAAGGCTGGCTGCACTTTTGTTCCCAGTGCACTGTACATTGCTGGTGTTTCAGCACCAGTGTAAATGGAATACAAGTTTGAATATTTGTGCTGTCTTGGGGTTTGTATGCTAGCAAGGCATAGCAAGTAATGCAGGTCAAAAAAAGTAAACAATGATTTATGAAGTATTATATCATGGCTACATTTTATCTGGAAATCATAAGATGAAAAAAAGATATATCCCTAGACTCAGATCTGCTCTCTGCCAAATGTCAAGGGTTTGCTGCAAACAAAAGAACTATAAGAAGATTTCAATAAAAAACCTCCAACATAGGTCTACAAATGTCTCTCTAATAAAAAAGACAAACTTTCAGGCAAGAAATAAGAAAAACTTCATGTCTGGCAAAATTGCACGGAAAAGTCATTCCTTTGAAACTAAGGCATGAAGCAAGTACTGCAAAATGTAATTTTAAAATGCTGACCGTATTTTATTCAAGTTTGAAAAACAAGCTGCACACAAAGTTTTATTCATTATTATTTATTCAGCTCTGTGTCATCTGCAATGCTGCAAACATTTCTTTTGGAAAGCCACTGTGCAGCAGGGACACGAACATGGAACATGATTCTGTACTTCAGTATCCATGGGATACTGTAAGAGAGATATAAGACATCTGAAGACCAAAATTATACTAGGTTTTTCTATATGTTGTCCTTCATAATTTCTTAAGGATAAAGCAGAGGGGAAAAAAAGAAAGGAAGCAAGGTAGAGGTCAGAAAAAAAAAAAATAAATGCTTGGAGATATCAGAGATATTGTTAAAAAAAGAAAATTACTTCCAGAAATGTTTAAATCTTTTAATATTATTGAGGTCAATTGCTCAGATTAATCCAGTTTTCTTTTTTTTCAGTCATGCATGGATGTAAAATAGACATTATCAGAAGTTCTCAGCTATGAGAGCTCTTATCAAATAGGGTCTCACTCCACTATCCAGCTACAGTATCTACGCTGCCTGCCTTATTTGGGGTAGCAAACTTTTCAAAACTGTCCAGTCCAGCTACTGCTGAAATGAATAAAAATTTCCATTTCCACTACAGCTGAAAAGGACCCTCACAACTATCCAGAGTTACCTTTCACTTGACAGCGATGACTCAAAAAATGAATTTGAAACAGGTGGAATCACTATTTCAGAATATGTATGAATATATTGTTAAGATGTGTAATTTAATAATTATAAAACCTGTGATTAATTTTTATGCTGGAAATGAAAACATTACTATAATTGAAAAAAAAAAGTACTTTTTTTTTTTTTCTTATCTTTTGCTAAAAGCAAATAATTGATGATATTCTGATTAATCAAGAGGAATTCTGCTTCATCATCAGCAATATAACAGTGATTAAATTTTGCTCTGCCCTTTTAACTGAATGTGCCCTCCAGGTAAAAATGACAAGAAACTGTTGTTATTTTCTCTTTTTTTTTTTTTTTAATATGAGTAAGAAATGCAGAAAAAAATTATTGTCTCTGAGCAAGTAAGACTTGTTACTGGCAATAAGATGTGGTATTACTCTTGTAAGACTTTCCAGTGCATGGATGCCTTCATTTGCCATTCAATTACTAAATGCAGGCAACTGATAAATGCTGCCTTTTTGTGTCAATATAACACTAGCAATAATCCAAGTAAATTGTTTAAGCAGTTATTCTGTTGAGAAATGCTTATAACAAATATAGTGTAAATTTTCTTAAATGCAATAGAAATGTCATATATTGAAGGCTTTCATCCAGCCAAAACCAAGATGTCTGAGGACAATGTAAGATTTCACAGATTTTTTCAGGCATTTATGGCATTTTTCCCTATTTCAAAAGTTACTGGTCAATAAAAGTGGTTTAAAAGAAATTGCAACTGACATAGAAAAGTAAAACATCTAAGTAAAAGAAAGTGATTAATACACATTAGAAGAATTTCCATATGATTCCTATTCTTTGTTCGCTGCAGAAATTGGAAGAACACCTAATTTAGCTCAGTCTAATCTGGCTAATTTTGCAGCTGTGTAGAGACCTAGAGACCAGATTCTTATACAGTTACTCCGATTTAAATCCAGTTGTATGCTTGAGTTTTATCAGAGATCTTGTCTCATGCTTATGCTACTGCTTCGGTGGATTGTATGGTTAAAGCAGCAACTCCCCTTTCCACCCTGCACCCCTCTGCTGGTTACAGGCAGCCTGGCACTACACTGCAATATCTGTGCTTACACTTAAAGCTGTTTACTAGAAGAATAATATCATCATGGTCAAAGACATGACAGTTCAATACAGATTTGAGCAAAATCAAATTACACCTTATCTTTAAATTCATTGGAGGCTTTACACAGTATTAAGCAGTTACTTCTTCAAGGAAAGGTTGCAAGAGGAAGTTTTATGTGACAGTGTTCAGATGACATGTCCTGAAAAAGTTGAAACTGGCAGTCCCTCCTAGGGTTTTTCTGCTTTTCTAGAGAGCATGGTAAAGATTGAATGCAATGTTTTCTTTGCAAAATGTTTAGTTTCATATTGTTTCAAATATGGCGGGGCTGAAGTTTTCATGAATTTCCGTTGTACTGGGGCCAAAGTCCCATACATAGAAATATTACCACATAATGAGTAACAATAACATGAAGAGCTAGAGTCTATTTATATGGAAAAGTGGTTTGCAGGGGAAAAAAAGATGGTAACTGCCATTTTTTTTTCATCCCTTCCCTCCTCCCGAGAAGAACAATTTATGCCTGATCAAAATCATACATGACTGTAAAGGAACATGAGAGTGACAGTCAGTAAAATAAATGGAAACAAATTTGCAGAATAGCTCCTATTTATACAGATCACAGATGGTGCTGAAGTGCCCTCACAGATTTCAATACATCCTGAAGTTCATGTGTGATCATGCCTGCACATGCTTGTATATCATCTCCAGCTCCTCACACTCGTATCCAGTTCCCCCCACACCAGAGAAACTGATCAACTTGTACTAGCTGATGGTGGGAATTCAAATCCCATCTATGGGTTTAATGGTCTAAAATGAATGTTTGTGGAATCTTTGTTGAACTGATATGCCCTCCTTTACATTACATTCAGATTGACCAGATTTCCTATTTCTATACAGAGTTAAGGACATATATAGAGAAAGATATATATACATATCTTTATGAAAAATTGGGAAAGATACAGATCTTATAAAAAAAATGCATTTTTACATTATAATATTATGTGGCAAGACCTAGCTGTTCTCTTTTCTGTCTTTTAATGACCATTTCCTCACTGGGCTGGATGGGGAACAGATCCATCGAATACTTGGTTTTGCAGCTGGGTATTCAACACCTAGCTCTGATGTTGTTTTAAAATATCCTTTTTTTCAGCTCATCTTCCACAGAATTGCTTTAGTCTTCTCTGGAAGAGAATGGAGCCTCTCTAGAGAGACCAGCTTCACAGCTTGAGAAACACGGCTTTGGAAAGAGAAAATACCTGACTTTAAAAGAGAAAAACACTTTCAGTCCAACAGGAGTAGGCCCTAAACATAGTGGTAACTTTGTGTGATGTAGTCATAGCATTATTTTGACAAAGTGATTGCAGCAAATGGAGAGTACATAAAATTTTGGGGGGTTGTTTTTTTGTTTTGTTTTGTTTGTTTTGTTTTGGTTGTTTGTATGTTTGTTTGTTTGGTTTTTTTAATAAAATCCTGAATTGTAGATGTGGGAGTCCGATCACTGTCTATATTAAACTTAACAACAGAAAGGTTTTCCATTTGCTATTTCCATTAATCAGAATGATGACTCTTGTCTGAGGCAATTAGGTGGTGATGAAGGTTTTGTATTCAGTTATCTGAGCAAGTCCAGGAAATTATCTTGAAAATATGTACTGGGACAATTTTAAGTACAAGCAACAAGTATTCCTACATTGAAAATAGGTTGTTCACAGACCTCAGGGTACAGCAGGAAGATATATTAAACTTTTATTCAGAATTTTAGTCTGAGTTGAGTCAGACTAAAAATCTACCATTTCATCACTAGCAGTATGAATGTTTACAGAAATGATACTGACATGTTTTGCAAGAAAATCAGCATTTGTTTATGTTTGCTTTTGCTAGGATATAACCTATCAGAACTGGCAAAAGGCTCTATGAACAAGCCCATCTTAGCATGAAGAGCTGAACACCGAGCTGCCTGTCTTGCTGAAGTATAACTGCTATGATAGGGTAGTTTCTGGGAAAGTGGTTCCTTTAAATGGCTCCATACTAATTTTCCTTTCTTCCTCAAGCATAATGGACAGGGGATAATCCCCAAAAGGTTTTCCAAAACACTAAGATGCATCACTCAGACAAAATGAGTCCAAAGAAATGTATAGAACTGCACCTCAAGTCTACCACAATGAACGATGACGTATGTTCATTTTTGTCCTTGCCCCTTTAAAAAGTTACAGAAAATTACACAGCAACAAAGGGTTTCCATTTCATTTCATAAGGAGGAGCGACGTGGAAAGCAGCCCACCTCTTATTTTACTGAAAGATAAGGGAACGCCTGTGGCAACACCCCCAGAAATTCAGCACTTTATTTATTTATTTATTTGTTTTCCTCATAAAACCTCCAAACCAGCCAAAACCCTGTTGAATTCATACTTAAATGACTACCAAAGATTCGACTACCAAAGGGCTGGTAAAACAGAGTTATGGGGATGTACTGATCATAATTGTACGTGCTCCTTGAAAGCCTAGGCTCTTCACGTTACTAAGGAAGGAGTTCTTTCACTCTAAACTATAAATGTAATTTCAGCCCCAGGATTACATTTGACTAAATATAGATACCTGTGCTCGCCTGCCTGGGAAGGTAAATGGAAAAGAATTATGTTAAATGTCCCCGCTGGTTCCCTTTCTACCTGTTGTTTGACTTCAATATTAAGTCAGTTTGTAGCCTTTAAGTAGGTGTGTTGCTGCTCCACATTAAGCGAGGTATAATTACATTCTGCAGAGCAGCATCAGAGGCAATGCCCAAATGTTCCTGGCAAAGCCTCTGTATGTAAGCAAAACACGTCGGATCTCCACTGAATAACCATGATCCAGCCTGCAGCTTTTCATATGTGCTGTCAGCCATGAAAAGAAAACACTTAAAATGTCAAACGACAGAACCGGCTACAGTGTATTTAACAAATGAGTCGCGGGTGTCGGCCCGCCCCGG
>NW_008591612.1:0-18784 GCF_000691845.1 Merops nubicus | reverse complement strand
GCTGGTGTGACCCTGGGCACCCTGCTGGGGGTGAGCTGCTGGAGCAGGGAGGGTGGGCAAGATGATCCCCAGAAGTCTCTTCCAACTCCTATCATGCTAGGATTTGTTCTGGAAGCTCCAGAAAACAGGTTGGGAGTCCAAGGGGCCAAAAGCACTTGCACATAGCATGGCTGTGCTGCCTCATGGTGCCTTACGTCTTCCTGGGCTTTTGCTGGCCTGAAAAGCAAAGGGTTCAAACATTTTCAGGCTTAAAAATGAGTAAAATACCCTAGTTACTTAGAGCAGTATGTCCTACAAACCAGCTAATGTTAAATATTAGCTACATGCCACAGCCTCCTGCAGATTCTCATTGCAAGCACCTCTATAAGGGGTTGCTGAAGCATCACTTAATGTCTTTAAATTATGCTGGATTTACAAACCCCTTTTCCCCAGGTTTCACTGGGAAGATGGTGAGGTGACTCAAGCTGTAACAGCCCAGGTGTTGTTAGAAGTCACCTCTGAAGTTACACGTGAGCTACTCAACATCTTGCATTTGAACTCTGGTTTTTGCAGAGCTGGAGATGACACATCAGAGGCAGTTCACAAACTGGCTGGGAAGTGGCAGCTCTCTGGCACCCAAAGCTTCCTGAGGGCCAACCTACTTGCCCATCATCTTTGCTTTACCATTGACATATTCCAACTCTTGCCACACCATCATCTTCATTCCCTGGACCAGCTTCTCCTGGCTGCTCTTCTGGAGTTGTTTCTTCAGCCCCAAGCTGCGTGTTAATGGCTTTAATTGCATGAAAATTGCTGAAATCTGTTGGTAAGTACCATTTATATGATCTGTCTTTGAAATAGAAGGTAATTGGAAGCACGATATACCTGAGGCTTAGTTACCCAGGGAAGATTTCCACAGTAGCTGCTCTGGAAGGATCTCTATTTGTTATAATCAAGCTGTATCTACTAGCTTTAGGAGAACACGAGCACGGGTATTCCAACTCTTGCCACACCATCATCTTCATTCCCTGGACCAGCTTCTCCTGGCTGCTCTTCTGGAGTTGTTTCTTCAGCCCCAAGCTGCGTGTTAATGGCTTTAATTGCATGAAAATTGCTGAAATCTGTTGGTAAGTACCATTTATATGATCTGTCTTTGAAATAGAAGGTAATTGGAAGCACGGTATACCTGAGGCTTAGTTACCCAGGGAAGATTTCCACAGTAGCTGCTCTGGAAGGATCTCTCTTTGTTATAATCAAGCTGTATCTATTAGCTTTAGGAGAACACTTTAATTCTGCCATAAAAGATGCTTTACTCCTGAATAACCAATGTGATTTCCAAACAGAATAATTACTGCCAGGTAAAGTGATCTTTATCTCCAGATAGGGTGTGCCCTTGAAGCGTGTTCCTGGAGAGCTGTTCTGCTCTGATTCCCCTCCACAGACAGGCTCTTCAGTTCCCCCAAAAAAAAGCCCATCCTCATTGATTTTCTGGGCAGGTTTGTTAATGCCTTTGCTCCAGGATGGCGGTTTGAATGGCACAAGGTTTTGTGCACTGGCTGGAGGGAGGTTTTTCTCAACCTGCCGACTTGCCAATATTGTTTTTTTGTTAATTGGCAATTTCTATTGACTGCTCTGGGCCTGGAGATTGCGGGTGGGGATGAAATCAATGTGTCCTACCCTTTCATTCCTGACAGCTACAATAATCACCTCATTTAGGAGGAACTTCATCAGGACAAACAACAGCAAATCTCCCCCAGAACTGTAACCTTGCTGACTTTCCACCCTGAGCTCTAATTGCTAAACTGCTGCCTTGATTCATTTACAAGCCCTTTCCCTTCACTCCCAGCAAAGCTATAGGTGTGAATTTGTTTTCTGTAATAAAAGAAAAAACATCCACACAGTGTGGGCTGATGCAGAACATGAACACTGAGGTCTTTCTTAATTGATAATATATGATACAATGAGGAGGAAGGGTTATGAGACCAACATTTTCTCCTTACACAGCTTGCAAGAAAGGATCTCGTCCTGAAACCTCCTGGATTGGAAATTAGGAGACAGAAATGTACTTTTCCTTCTCACCTTTCTTTCATGTAGGGTTTTAGTATCTTGAGGTGTAGCTAGTAGAGGGAGTGGTTCCTTGATTACTCAAACCAAATAAAGTCCAAACTGACCAAAAAATGTTCTTGATGATACATTAATCACTCTGTAAACATTAGAGGAGCCCCTTGTCCTATCAAAGCACAGGTTCTGCTAAAAAATCCCTCCCCATCTTTTCTTATAGACCCCCCTTGAAGCCCTGGCAGCCCCCAGGGGGTCTCCCCAGCTGGAGCCTTCTCCTCTCAGCTGCCCCAGCCCAACTCTCTCCTGCTGGGCTCCCAGCAGAGGGGTTCCCCCCTCGGGGCATTGCTGGGGCTCCTCTGGCCCCGCTCCAGCAGCTCCCTGGCTCTGCTGTGCTGAGGACTCCAGAGCTGCCCCAGCACTGCAGGGGGGTCTCCCAGAGCTGGCAGAGGGGCAGGATCCCCTCCCTGCCCTGCTGCCCACACTGCTGGGGGGGCAGCCCAGGCTGGGGGGGCTCCTGCCCAGCTCCTCCCCCCCAGCACCCCAAAGTCCTTCTTCACTGCTCTTCAGCCCCAGCCTGTGTTGATACTGGGGGTTGCCCCAACCCAGTTGCAGGACCTTACACTTGGCCTTGTTGAACCTCATGAGGTTTGCACAGACCAACTTCCCCAGCTTGTGCAGGTCCTTCTGGATGGATCCTGTCTCTCAGGTGTGTCCACTGCACCACTCAACTTGGTGTCATCTGCACACTTGCTGAGGGTGCACTCGATCCCACTGCTTGTGTCACTGATGAAAGTATTAAACAGCACTGGCCCCCACAGGGACCCCTGAGGGACACCAGGACACCACTTCTCACTGATCTCCATCTGGACATGGAGCCCTTGACCAGTATCCTCTGGACATGGCCATCCAACCAACTCATTGTCCACTGAACAGCCCACCCACCCAATCCATATCTCTCCAATTAGAGAGTAGGCTGTTAGGAGGGACCGTGTCAAAGCCCTTACAGAAGCCCAGACAGAAGACATCCACAGCTCCTCCAGCCCACTTATTTCCTAAATGTTGCTGTTGTACACGTGGGTCTCATTTAACATTTCAAAAAATACCACATTTTACTTGGTTATTTCATTTGAAACATTAGTAGAAATGTCAGAGGAAAGGGTTCAGCTCACGCCGAGATCTTAGAGGTGGAATTGCCTGGCCTGTAATGCTTTTATATTCCTTATAATGAAATCCCCTTGGACTGGCATTGGTGTAAATGGGAGCAGAGTGAAGGCCAGAGGTTCCATCTAGGTCTGTAGGACCAACTTTGCTTCTACCAAGCCAGCATAACTCAGTAGGGATATATCAATCAATTTAATAAAATATATTCCCTCTTTTTACAGAGCTCATGTCTCATCCCACTTGCTGGGTGTTGAGGGAGGTGAATCTTTGTGTTCCCCCAAAATGAGGAAGAAGTTCTTCCCCAGGAGAGTGGTGAGACCCTGGAATGGGTTGCCCAGGGAGGTGTTTGAGGCCCCATCCCTGGGGGTCTTTAAGGCCAGGCTGGAGGAGGCTCTGGGCAGCCTGATCTAGTGGGAGGGGTCCCTGCTCATGGCAGAGGGGTTGGAACTGGGGGATCCTTGTGGTCCCTTTCAACCCTGACAGATTCTGATCTGTTTGAGCAGAGGACTTTAGAGCCCTAATGGCTCAAGGGTTGGACTTGATGATCTTGGAGGTCCCTTCCAACCTAAAGGATTCTATGATTCTAAAATGAGCTATCCCTGCACAGCAGAGCCACAGGGGATGTGGAGCCATGCCAATGAGTCAGAAAACAGGACAAAATGGTTTATTGGCTCTTCCTAAGGACAATCAATAAGTGTTGTGGGTAAAGGCAGGTGGTCAAACACCCATTGCCCTACTTGCAATCTAAAGCTAAAAACATGGCACTACTTAATTTTAATAATCTGAAATAAAAATTAGGAGAAGAGAGGGAAGTAAGACAGGAGAGGAAAGAAGGATAGGAGAAAGTTAAGAGAAAAAAGGTCTCACCACCCATGCATCCTGTGGCACTGTCTTGAGTTGAGGTCCACATCCATAGGTGGTGGGTCAAGCACAATTCTTTCATGTCTCAAGTTTTTATCAAGGTTTGTCCTCCTCTGGGGCACTGTCTGAGTTGCTGGCTGGTCTCTAAGTTGCACATGAGTATTGTAGACTTGAGAATCTTCTTGAAATGAGGTGAGGTGCATTTCATGGGGTCTTGGGTGGTTGTTTTGATAAGGTACCTCCATAAAGTGTCAGAGCAATATTTGCCCCTGTCCATGCACATGCTCTGTTGGAGTGAGGGGAGTGGATCTGGTCAGCCCTGGCTCTGCTGGGGCCACCAACTCCTCCTGTGTCTCCACCACAGAGCCTGGACTGGTGTAAGAGTCTCGGGGCAAGTTCCCCTCATTGTCCTTGGCAGCTTGTCACCCTGACATCAGCTGCATTACACTGAAATTGTCCATGGTCACAGAATCAGGTCCCAAGCCCCTACTTCTTCCAGGAGATTTATTTCTGGTTTGCTTAGAAGCTTTATCAGGCTTTCCCAGTCTCCCTGAATAAGAACTGAATAAAAGTGTGCTGGAACATCAGCATTTCTCCCTCTGGTTAGTCACCCCTCTGGCTGACCTTGTTATTCCTGTTTACCATTATAAGTCTGAGCTAAAAGTGGTTTAGGTTGGGTTTTTTATTTCTTTTCTGCATGAGAACAATCAGCATCTCTTCCCAGCACTCAGCTGCCATCAGTTCTTTCTGCCTCAGCTTGTGAATGAGAAGCAAGCAGCCCATGGGGCAGGAGAAGAAGTTGCCTGGCTTAGTGCTGGGAATGGAGGCAGAGATATCATTTAAATGCCTTCTTGTTGTTTTGTGCCTCCTGACATCTCCCAAGCTGCCACAGGAAAATAGTAACTAAGGTTAAAGTAGGTGGAAAAGTACTGCTGCTTTCCCAGGGTGAAACCTGTGCTAGCACAATCCCTGAAGGGCATCACCAGTGGGAGTGCTTCTCTTCACCATGCAGGTAAAACACTGAAAGAAGATGAGCTGCTCTCCTTTGGTAAACTATTAAAACCCCCCCAATTATTGGGGTTTATTTTTTCCTCTTTATTTTACTTCTCCTCCCTGAGGGAGTGCTGGGTTTGCCACAGTGCAGTCCCTAAGGAGAGGTGAGACTGAACCAGTTTGTTCATGCAGTTGGTGACCTGCTTCAAACCTGGCCAGAAGAAGGGACAGAGCCCCCAGAACTGATCCAACAGAGTAATCTTTCATCATGTTTTGTTGTGTTAATTGAGCTCATTCCCTAGGAAACAGTAAATTGCAAGGGGGTAAAGAGGCTTTTTCATCTAGTTATGCCTTGATACAGTTACAAAGTCATGTGAAGCTTGAGCCTCAGTGCCTGCATTCACCTTCCAGGAGCTTGAACACATCCCAGGAGCCTCCTCAGCAAAGCAAGTCTCTACTTTTGCATCAAGACCTTGTTAAAAAGAGAATTTTTGGCAGTGATAATACATACAGGAGGAATATCTGGGTTTTTTTTTTTCATCATTATTCATGTACCAACCCTTGGGCTTAGGAAGCCTAAATGGGACTTACCAATGTTAAGACAAAGCTCCCATTTGATGTCCAGCATCCAGATGTCCTCAAGTTATCTTCCAGTTCCTCAGCCTGTCTCTCCTTGTTCAGGTGGATGGCTGCAGGCTGCATGTTGGCTGCTTGAAATTAAAATCTTGAAGCCTTATCTTCATTTGGAAGCACAGAAAACCTGAGGTGTGTAAGAGATGTAAAAAACCAACACTCACATCCTGCCTCTCTTGTGCTTAATTATGGTATTTTTCCCCCAGCCCTTCTGTAAGGAGTTCTTAGATTTTATCCACAACCTTCTCATTTTAACCCAGCTCCATGAAGTTGCCCATCTTTAGCTGACTATCAAGTCTCCATGTAATGACTTGTGGATTTGTTTGGGCATCAACACTTCCCTCAAGTGGTATATGAGCCAGAAGGTTCTTACAGTTTGGGGAAAAAGAGCTGGCTGGATAGAAAAGAAAGTCTCAGATTCCTGCTAGCACTGAAAGGGAGGTGGAACTGCTTGGCTTGTCTCTTCCAGTGAATTCCCATGGGAGGGAGAGGCAATGGATGCCTCAACCCTAGGAAAACCCCTTGGATCAGAGCTCTACCTTATTAAACCATAGACAGCCAAGCATGACATACATTGGAGACAAGGCTTCATAAATTCCACTGCTCACAGAAGTATTTCAGACTAGTGAATGCAGCTTTGGATATTTTCTGCTTTGTGTAACTAGCAGCTTCAGGCAAGAGAAACAAGAAAAACTTGAAGCAAAGTGAATAAAACTCCCAGTACCAGCAACTCAACTCTTGTATTTTCAAGAAAAGCAGCAGTGGTATCAATCCTTCTGCAATGAGACACCAGACACCCAATTTCAAGGCTCCCCTTGCAGAAAATGGGGCATGTTTCAGCAGCTGAACAGTCCTTTTGGCCTCAGATTTAATTTACTATGAACTGATAGAAGAGAAGAATAATAGGACAGTTGTTGTACTTCTACAGCATTTTTGACAAGTAAAGATGTCCCTGCAAACATCATCACCCCCATGTTACAGGAGAAACTCCCTAAGTTTTGCTGCCAAGGAGAAGAAACTGGAATGATCTCCAGAGCCCACAACACAAGAAGGACATGGACCTGTTGGAGTGGGGTGAGAGGAGGGCCATGAAGATGATCAAGGGCTGGAACCCCTCTTCTATGAGGACAGGCTGAGAGAGTTGGGTTTTTTCAGCCTCAAGAAGAGAAAGCTCCAGGGAGACCTTCTTGTGGCCTTCCAAGGGGAAGGGGATCTACAAGAAAGCCGGGGAGAAACCTTTTAGAAGGGCTTGTAGTGATAGAATGAGGGGTAATGACTTCTAACTGGAAGAGTGGAGATTTAGATTAGAATTTAGGAAGAAGTTCTTCACTCTAAGGGTGGTGAGATGTTGGAACTGGTTGCCCAGGGAAGCTGTGGATGCTCCATCACTGGATGTGTTCAAGACCAGGTTGGATGGGGCTCTGAGCAACCTGCTCTAGTGGGAGGTGTCCCTGCCTGACTCTCAGGCTGGACACATCTAAAATCTCTGGACATACTCATCAAGGAGCCTCAAAGCTCCAACTGGAAACTGTTCAGTAGTAACCAATCTGCACGACAGCACTGATGGCAACTCCCAAATATTTGGTGTGGTGAAGTGTTTGTGGGCAGACAAAGAGTAAGGCTGCTCAGAGAGCTACAGGCTCTGCAGCTCTGAGAGCACTGTGACAAAGAGCTCACTGAAGTGCCAAATCTATGGGAGGAGACTTAAATCAACTTTATGGTGCAGCAGCTTTATGTGGGCACTGAATAAGGCTGAAGATAGATGTCTTTAATTTTTTTCTGTTATTGTCAGTAAGAAGGACAAAATCAGCACGACAACTATTTGCAGATGAACCCCAGGACTCCAGCACCACTAGTGCAGGGTTGGGGACAGACCCACGAGGGTGGAAGCTCACTGCAATTTGTGGTGTTTCATCAGCAGGAGGGGCTGGAGCGTGGCCAGAGAAGGGCAACGGAGCTGCTGGGGAAGGGTCTAGAGCCCAAGTGTGGGGAGGAGCAGCTGAGGGAGCTGGGGGTGCTGAGCCTGGAGCAAAGGAGGCTCAGGGGAGACCTTCTGGCTCTGCACAGCTCCTGACAGGAGCCTGGAGCCAGGGGGGGGTCGGGCTCTGCTCCCAAGGGACAAGGGACAGGAGAAGAGGAAAGGGCCTCAAGTTGCCCCAGGGGAGGTTGAGGTTGGATTTTGGGAACAATTTCTTGCCCTGGAGGGCTGTGGAGGCCTGTGCCAGGCTGCCCAGGGCAGTGGTGGAGGCCCCACCCCTGGAGGGGTTCCGAAGCCGTGGAGATGTGGGGTGAGGGACACGGGGCAGTGGGGACCTGGCAGTGCTGGGTTAACTGTTGGACTTGATGATCTTGAAGGTTTCTTCCAACCAGAATGATTTGATGATTCTGAGATCTTGCAGTCACCAAAAGACCTGAGAGTGGCTTAAGAGATGTCAGTGCTGTAGACCCCATTCATCATCAATAACCTTACAAAGTGGGGTCCAGGTGGCCTTTGAAACACAAGGGGGATGGTTGTCTTGGAGATCTTCTTTCCTGCTGTTGCAGGAATTTAAGCTGTCAGTGCACCCAAGAAGTTCCTAGAGATGATGGTGTAGCTAAGTGATTGCCAAACGATGCAGCAGAGGTTTTGCACTTCCCATTTGAAGTCAGGTGAGGTAATATTGGATGCTCAGCAAGAAAATGAAGTGTGAGCTGCTGCACATCTATAAAATGAAACGGAATGCAATACAATTAATTAAAAGGTCTTATCAGCTCTACTTTAAAGATGGCATTGGTGTGACTGGTGTTGGTTTTTAACAGTTCCCCTCCAGGAAAGGCAAGCCCTACAATGCAATATTTGTTTTTCTCCTGTGATCTTAGTGGGTTTGGAGAAGAAAAACATTTCAAAGGGTGCCCAGCTCCAGGGATCTGGTGAAAAATTAGGTGAGGACAACTAGTGGGCATTTGTCACAAACTACTAGATATCTGTCACAAGTGCTGAAGACAACCATTAAGTGCTGAAGACCTTTTAGCTGCTTCTTTTGCCATCTTTCATCACCCTTTCCCTCCTACCCTCCATCCCCCATCCTTCCCCAGTTCATCTCCAGGCTTTTCACTGTGTCTTCTCATCCTTCATCTGTACCTTTTTCTAATCCCCTCCACTAACCACTGAGATTCTAAAACTGATAATGAGAGAACCTGAACTTACAAATCATTGCACTGCTGGTTTCTGTGTTAAATCCTTTTCCTTCTTAAACTCCTGTCTCTCATCTATTTAAATTATAAACTCATCAGGGCAGAGGCCACATTTTAACCTTGGCATAGTGGAGATTTATGTAGCATAATTAAGTAGGTTAATAAAATACACCTCAGTGAAGGTTGAAATGTAACTTGTGGGATTTACATGGGTTTCATTGCTCTTAAGGTGAGAGGTGAACACTGTCATGACTTTGGCTTAACTTCTTGCATAACTCAGAGCAGGGGACTTCATGCCATGAGTCCTGCAGAAGCCTACCACTCAGAAAGAGCTGCTGATGGGCTACTCACCCAGTCCCATCACTCCCTGTTCCAACAGGTTTGTCCTTCCTACTCAAACTGTGTCCCATGTGTCCTGTTTTGTCTTTTCCAAGCCTTCAGCCATTTGATCTGGCTCAGCCAGAAGATCCCCAGACCTCTCAACCTTCTTCTGTCCCTGTGCCTTCATGCAAATGAGTCATCTGAGGAACACTGCAGGCTAAAGGAATGGTTAAACCCATTACAGGGCCTTCATATTACCTATGCCATTTCCCCAGCATGAAACCTTTTCTGGTCTCCTAGATATCCAGAAAAAAATGGGGGCTTGTGCTCCAACTGCATGAAACACAGACCTGGCTCTGGAGCAACAGGAGGTAGAAGGCAAAGTCTTTACATCTCATAACCAAGGCCTGTGGCCTGACAAATCTGGCTGTGAATCTCTCTCAGCTTTATAGAATCACAGAATCCTTTAGGTCAGAAAAGACCTTTAAGATCATCAAGTCAACCCTCAACCTAACTTTCCCAAGTCCACTGCTAAAATGTGTCCCTAACCAGAACCTGGCCGTGTGATGAGGATGAATATTCATCCTAGATTTGTGTTCTTCTGAAGTTCTCCTCATTAGTAGCAAGAAGCCCCCGTGGGTCACTGTGGGACACCTTCCAGGGAGCAGACTGGCCCCACCACAGCCTGGAGGGGGCTACACAAGCCACCCATTGACTACAGATTCAGGCAGAAGATAAGGAAAGAGTCAGAAAGTGCAGAATAGTCTCAGCCTTTTTTTTGTGTGCTCTTCTTACTGAGGTAAAAAGGAAGCAGAGAAGATATAACACATCCTGACTTTCATTTTTCCAAGGGAAGAAGCAATAAGTGCATAGCCTTGGGTTATGAACATCTTGATCACTCAATCACAGCCTCGGCCACTGGCTGCAGCCATTACAAGCTCAGTAAATTTTGGAACCTTTGGAAAACTGCTGCTGCCTTTTCAGTAAGAAACCATTTGTCTGAAGTGGTTTTAGTTCAGTGGGTCCACGAGTTGCCAGGATGGGATGGCAGGAAAAGCCACGGGGGTAGATATATTATTCTTCAGTGTATTTCTGCCTTCAGTCCTCACAAAAGACAACACTCCCCTGCTGCCGTGGAGCTAAGAAGGGGCTGGAATATCTACAAGCATTTTACACCCAGCACAGCTTGAAATATAAATCAGTGTGCTGCAGAATGAAAATAAAACCCAGAGGTTTTTTTTTCCTTTCTCTGGCTTCACTCTTGCCCTGTGTTTCCAGGCTGCTCCCTGATGCTCAGCTCTGCCTGGGCTGAGCAAGGGCAGGGAATTCAAGGCACAGGCTGGGGCCACTGTGGGTCACCAGGCCACCTTTACCTCAGCAGAGCTCCTCACTGCCCTTGTTCTTGCTCAGAATGAAGCAATTTTCTGTCTCTCACTTAAAACAATCTCATGTTGTTACCCTTTACCCATCCAGTGCACACCTAGATGAACATAAGCATTGTCTGCTCACTCTCTGAACCCTTGCCCAGGGAAGAAGTGGCCTCCTGAGATAGCACAGGGGTTAGAGAACTCATCCCTGCCCTGCCTTGAGTGCTGCTTCAAACCCCTCCCCTCCTGGGGAACGTCCAACCCCACACTGTAAGGGCTCAGGAGAGGGAAAGATGTTTTCTTCACTCCCAGGCTGAAGTTCTTTGGATTACAAAACCCACCCAAGAGCCTCCCCTGGTGCAACTTGAGGCTGTTTCCTTTGTCCTCATTGAGAGAGAGCAGAAAGTTCAGTTTCACCAGGGTCCTGTGTCAAAACGAGCAAAGGAAATGAACAAAAAAATCAAAATCTGGCGTGTAAAATTCAAGTGCTCCAAATTCATGCAGGTATCAAAGGAAAAAAGAGACAATTGAGGCTGAGAATGAGGGGCACAGAAAGCCTTGATTAGGAAAGTGGCACTGGGGGCTTGATGAGGGAATGAGAACATTGCCAGTGCACGAGAGAGAAAGTTTCCAAGTGAAACACCAAGACCCAACTGTCAGAATATGGAGAGGTGAAATTATAACACAGTGGAACAACATTCTGCTGGGGATTGTTTCACCGTGCTGCAAGGAGCAAATTTCAGGCTGTCTCTGCTTGAAAATCCTTTATGCCAAAAAGACCTTTGGCAGCTCGTGTCTGGACCTGGCAATAAAACCCAACATCAATCCTCAGAGGCTGCAAAGTGGTTTTAGGTTAACCTTCCCCTGCCACGTGGAAGGGACAAGTTTTTGGAATATGTCTCCAGGGTTTGTATTATAAAGGAAACATTTATGCTGTGCTCAGAGAGTGGCCATAGACTATGTAGATATGCCTATGAGAGCTTCAAACAGCTGTCTAGGGAGACAGAGAGTAGGGCAGCAACCACAACGTGATGCTCAGTGCCAGCTGCAAACCCTGCCTGAGACACAGCAGAAAGGCTGGAGTGCTTAGCACAAAGTATTCCTCCAACTGGTGCTCGTGGTGATTGGCTCTGTTGGGGAGAAGAGCCTGGCAGCTTGGTTTCTTTGAAGATCTTGACCCACAGGTGACTCCAAAAATCAGCTGGTAGAAAACAGTGGGGTCCTTAGCTGGAGGCATCCATGTGTGGCTGCACTGCAGAGGACACACTGGCCCATGTGGGGCCCTGGAGCTGCAACAAGTGGCCAGCAGTGTAGAAATCTTAGGAGTAGAGATGGGTCCCCAAAAAAAGCCTGGATCTGGAAGGTAGGAGAATTGCTTGGCTGATTTTACAAGGAAGAAGGAAGATTGTGATGTGAGGGAAAGACTCAAGCTGGAAAGACTCACCCCTGGATCACTCCCTGTTCTGCTGAGGGAAGGAGCCAGCAGCCTTTCCAGGAGACCTAATCTTTGATGTTTTGGGAGCTTGGCTTAGAGCTACCTGCCAAATTCCAACAGGGCAGGCAAAGGGGCTCAGTGAGGGAAGAGGCCAAGCTGCAGAGTGAGATTTCATAGGAAAGACTGAGTGATTTAGGAGCATCTCAGGGGCTGGTCAAGTGGCCATGGTCCCCTCCTGCCTTCCATCCATCCCCTTCCAGACCATTCCCTGGCAGCTCAGGACTTTCCTGTGTTTGCCTCAGTATCAGCACTGGATGCTGAAGCAGGAGAGGCTGATAAAGTCTCCTGGAGCATTTGCACAGCACACAAGTCCCAAAATAACTTGGGCCAGAAGCTGGAATTCCAGATTATAGGGAGATATCAGAGCTCAGGTAGTGAACAACTCACCCAGCAGCAAATCCTGCATGCTGACCTGTTCCATGGGAGCTCAGCACCACCACACCATCAGCACTGGATGCTGAAGCAGGAGAGGCTGATAAAGTCTCCTGGAGCATTTGCACAGCACACAAGTCCCAAAATAACTTGGGCCAGAAGCTGGAATTCCAGATTATAGGGAGATATCAGAGCTCAGGTAGTGAACAACTCACCCAGCAGCAAATCCTGCATGCTGACCTGTTCCATGGGAGCTCAGCACCACCACACCACTCACTTCTACTGGAGGAGAACAGTGCTGAGCATGATGCCTGGCCTGAGGCAAACCGTGGCCAGATGCTCCCAGTCAGCTGTTGTTTATGCCACGACCTGGGAGAGCAGGTCAGTCAGGCCCCCTGACCCTAATATTGTCTGTGGAAAAAAGAATCAATTTGCAAGGCCAGGAAGACTGACCTGTTAGCCCTGTTTGTTGATCCAAGACATAACAGCTCAATAACTTTAATTATTAAAGCCAGCATAGACAACCATTGATCCTCCCACTTAGTGCCATCTCTCTAGCCTAGATCCCAGGGGTTTTGAGCAAGGGTATTGAAAGAGAGAGACCCAGCCACTTCAAATCACTGATCCAGTGGCATCACCTAAATCTTGGACCCCAATATTGAGAGCGTGGCTCCTTCCAGTCCATCCATTACACCTCCTCAGAGCAACCAAGGGCTGACCCTTCCCTGCAAACACAAGTCCCTACTTTTCAGCTAATAAGACACCAAAAGGGCCATTTACAGAGTTGACCCAGATCATCTTTTCTCTCCAACAGTTCAAAAAGCAATTGGTGTAAAGGACGTTAATCGAGTTGGCACCACGAGGTAATTGAAGGCAGTAATTACTCAGTTTTTATAGAGCTGGAAATGTAATAAGGATTTTAAGAAAGTAATAACTGAAGCTTTCTGCAGAGAGATCCCCTGGTGCATCCAGTTTAGCTAAGGGCCTATCTTTTTGAAAATACATTTTCTTGTAGTTATTACATCACTGTCTTGCTGGGACATCTCTCCTGAGCTTTGGTAAATGGAATGGGCTTTGCTCAACCCGAGCACGCTGCCTCTCTGCCTTCAGAGTTACTGTGGCAGATTGACACATCTAATGCAGCAATAATGCAGGCGATGGAAAACACACACATTTATATGCTCTGCCTTCTCCCAGCTCCTGCCTTCCCTCTTCAGACCTGGCAGATTTCTGTCAGTCGCCCAGTTCTTCTCTCTGCTTTGGAAGCCATGAAAATAGGAGTCGATTACATTTCCCAAAGGCACATTCAACTCACGTGGCAGCTCCTGGGTTTGGTGGTCAACAGTGGATGCAAATTTTTCCCAGCAGGCTCAAAGGACATTTCATCTTGCTGTGCATTTGCTGGCTTAAATCACAAGACCCTGCAACAGAAAGAAAAACTCTGATGAAACAGCAAATTTATCTTCACTTAAACCTGATGGAATTTGGGAAAAGGTCCTTCTTTATGCAGAGTACCCTCAGTTCAGCTGAGATGCTGGTCCAGCTATTCCCTGCTTCCTGGGATGACTTCAGGATCCATTCCATGTCCCCTCAACTGCAGGACTCCTGGCTTCTCTTCCTTCCAACCCAAACCTGGCTCCCCTCACCACAAGCCAACCTGTAACTTTTTGAGGGGAAGGACTCATTCTACTGATGAGTTCTGGTCAAACAGACAGACAGACAAGCTTGAGGGTCATCATGGTGACAAGAACATAAACCCAAGTGAAATGAATATTTGCTCCTGTCTCTCCTGCACTCTCTCTGCAACATTTTACCCCTTCTAAAATCAAATTACCTAGTAAAATATGATGGCTTGAGTGAGTTTCTTGGAAGGTGAAGGTCCAAAAGTGGGACGTTGTTAGATAACATATAAACCTCAGGTGGAAATTTTAAATTTTCATATTACCTACCCAAAGAATAAATCACAGAATCACAGAATTGTGGGTGTTGGAAGGGACCTCTGGAGATCACCTCATCCCACCCCCTGCTCCAGCAGCTCCCCCCCAGCAGGGTGCCCAGGGTCACACCAGCCACGTTTGGGATCTCTCCAGAGCAGGAGACTCCACAGCCTCTCTGGGCAGCTGCTCCAGGCTCGGCCACCCTCCCCCCAAAGAAGTTTCTCCTCCTGCTCAGGTGGCACCTCCTGGGTTCCAGTTGGTGCCCGTTGCCCCTTGGCCTGTGGCTGGGCACCACTGAGCAGAGTCTGGCCCCAGCCTCTTGCCTTGGGGGGGCCCTTTAGCTCTTGCTCAGCACTGCTCAGATCCCCTCTGAGGCTTCTCTTCTCCAGCTCAGCAGCCCCAGGGCTCTCAGCCTCCGAAATACTTCAAAGGTTCAACAGTTTCTAAGTTATGACCAGTTTGACACATTTGCTGTGTATTTACACAGTGCTTAAGGTTTAGTATGAGCAGGTCCTGGTCCATAACTGGTGTCTGCACTGTGAGTAATAAAACCCATAACTACTCCTTGAGGCCTTTCAGCTTGACTTCAAAACCAAATATTTCTCCTGACAGCTAGATAACCTGAGTGGATACTCATATTTTTGTGAGATCCATGCATGAAAGCCATGCTGAACCTGCTGAGCACTTTTATTACTGCCTTAAAGACTCCATCAGCTACAGCAAGAGTCAGACCAGAGGTGTCAAAGATGGGGTGTGACAATCAGAGAAGCATTGCCCTCATCCATCTTCTCTACTCATACACAGACTCCCTTGCACGACACCATCAGAAGTTCTACCACATCTGATAAGGCTTGATCTGTCTTAAAATGTACTTATAAGCATCCTGCTTCTTCTACAAAAGTTTTGATATATTTCCCAGCTCCATCTGCACTCAGACATTCTGGGCTGGCAGGACACATTCCATCCTGCTGGGAGGCAGCTGCAAGAGGAAGCCCAAGTCTGACAACATCATTTGGGTTCTGGCTGGTTCTGGCTCTCCTCCAAGAGCACACAGCTCATTACCAGCAAAGGGCTCCTGTCCTGCAGGGTTTAGTGGCTTTCTGGCTCAGGGCTTTGATGAAACTTCATTTCATGACAGGTTTATCCTCTGTAACTTCTTCCTAACTAAGACTGGTCCCTCTGGAGAGAGAAATCTTCTCTGCTCTCTGCTGGGATGGGGTCTACCTGGACAACTCAAATTGCTCTGCTTCAACCTCCTCCCTGCCAGCCAGCCAGGAAGGTTCTCTGGAGCTCCAGGAAGAGCAAATTGCATTTGAATTCATTGCCTGTGGTTCCAAATGCAAAACTTCCCAGCATTTTCTGCACCACATAACTCATCACTTGTTAATCTCATTAAATTAATTACAATTTGGTGGAGGATTCTAAGACCTTCTATTGGCCCGTTCTGGTACATGCTGGAAATTTATGCAGGTCAATTAGACATCTGCCCGTTTCGTATTCAAAGGCCATGACATATGTTTGCTCAACAGGATCCAGCAAGGAGGAGAAGCTGAATTTGCATCCTGAGCAAGGTGGCCCAACAGTGTATCAATATCGTTTTTTAATGAGTTCTGCTGCCTTCCACAGCCTTGGAAAAGTGTACATTTGTGCTAAAATGTCAACAAATGCCACTCCAAGAAAATTCTCTCTCATGCCTGAATGCAAAAGACACAGAGGGATACAGGGAGTCCTTTTCATCAGCTTGTGAACTCCAAAAATTCCATCAACTTGCATTGGGCTCCACTGGGTTAAGGTAGAAGCCCCTTCCCACTACTCTGTCAATACCCTTTGCCCACTTCAGAGGGAATTGCTCTAGCTGTAGGAGACTAGTTTCCCCTGTATACATCCTTTTCATGTCAATCTACAGTTTTTGAAGGTGTGAGCTTCAAGCAAACCACTCAAGACATCAGTGAAAGGTGCAGGTGCCCAAAACACAGTAGTGTTTATATACTAGCAGGACATTTGGATATGAGATCCAGCATCTGTGCCAGCACACCATGCTCTGCAGATGTCCCCTAGACAGAGATGCATGTCCTGCCCTGCACAGAAAATACTCCTGGGGCAGCAGAGGCACTAAATACCACAACAATATTCCCAAGCTCAGACCAGAGAGTGGTGCAGAGCCAGGAGGGGAACCCAAAATTCTTCAGTGCCCCACGACACGAGGCTAACAGGGACCCTTCTGTCTGCTTACATCTTTAAAGTGCAAGCATACACACAATCTCTAGCTATACATCCTAAAAATGTGAAAGTCTAGAATCATTTGGGTTGGAAGAAACCTTCAAGATCATCAAGTCCAACCACCCCCCATCCCTGCCAGGTCCCCACTGCCCCGTGTCCCTCACCCCACATCTCCACGGCTTGGAAACCCCTCCAGGGGTGGGGACTCCACCACTGCCCGGGGCAGCCTGGCACAGGCCTCCACAGCCCTCCAGGGCAAGAAATTGTTCCCAAAATCCAACCTCAACCTCCCCTGGCACAACTTGAGGCCCTTTCCTCTTGGCCTGTCCCTTGTCCCTTGGGAGCAGAGCCCGACCCCCCCCTGGCTCCAGGCTCCTGTCAGGAGCTGGGCAGAGCCAGAAGGTCTCCCCTGAGCCTCCTTTGCTCCAGGCTCAGCACCCCCAGCTCCCTCAGCTGCTCCTCACCAGATTTGGGCGCTAGAGCCTTCCCCAGCTTCATTGCCTTTCTTTGGACATGCAGAATGAATATGCTAGATATTAGCACAGATGCTATATGTGCTTTGTATGAATTTATAGCATCTCACCCCAGCTCCCTGGAGAACACGTTGCCTTTCCATTCCTCAGGATATTGGCCAGAGGCCACTGTCCAATTGATCTGAACATTTCCAGTACTTTTAACTCATTTGGTCTACCCAGCAGTTTTGGCACCAGTTTGGCTGAGTGGCCCTTCATTGCCAGTTGTCCCAAACGGAGAGTATTGTACACATTTGATATAATTAGCTAATTTAACCAGCTAATTTAACATGAATAGCAATTCTGTGAGTTGAACGCCAGCAAATGAACTCATTAAGGAGGAAGGAACTGGTGCTTTCTCCTGGTTTTAGGTTTTTTTTTCCTTCAGTTTTGCACTCTTAGCAAGATGCTCTGGGGAAATCAGGATTTCAGGGAAATTCACGTGATCAAATCAACAGGATTTTATTGATGAATGAAAAAGGATGCATCAGAATGTCAAAAAGCTTTTAGAGAAAGATGCCAGGCTCACCAGTGGGAAGGACCCAAGGCTAGAGGACCCCACACAGGCTTTTGAAAATTTGTTCTGGTTTGTGCTACGAGGGTCTCAGGGTCTCCTCAAGTGCTGAAAACCTAAAATTACTCCTTCAGGCTTTAAGCCTGCTCTGAACATTGATTATTTGAGGACATCAGCATGACAGCTGTATCAGCTATTTTATCTCCTCTCCCTGGCCTCTTTTGCCCCCCTGTTATCAGCTGAAGAACACTTGGTGCTCAGATGGAACATGACTCTTGCCAGGAGGAAGCTCTGCTCCACCATCCTTCTTTCCAGATGAAGAAAAAGTACTACAAGCCTCCCTTTCTCACACACCCTTCTCTCACATCCCAGCTCACATTTTTCCCACCACTATGCTCCACACCTCCCACCACCTGAATAGGGAAAACCAGCAAGGGGACATGTGGGAAGCTGTGTGATGGGAAAGACACCAAACAGAAAGCAGGGACACTTCTTGGGGAGCTGTGGGACAGGATGATGGGAGCAACCTCCACTTTGTTCTCATAATTCATTGCCAAGAAGCCATTTGTTAAGAAATTCAGGGCTCTGTAACCCTTCAGAGGCTTGCACATTCATGTGACTAAAGACACAGGGATGTAGTCATCTATTTGGCCAAAGACTTCCAATAATACTTCATTAGTTCAGGTGCTGGGGTTGGACCATATGACCTCCAGAGGTCTCTTCCAACCTCAGCCATTCTGTCATTTTGTGATTTCTTCTGTGTTGCTGGTGCCTGTCTGTAAAATGGAGGTGGTAACACAAGGCCTAAGTATGAATGCATGGGTTAAACACTGAGATACTCAAGCAGACCAGCCATGGAGTGTGAAAGCTCTACTGTCTCTAGATACACCTCAACTGTGCCTAGAAGGACATACTGCAGTTGTGTTGGTGTGAAGACATGTTTCTTCTAAAGGACTAAGGCACTCCTGAAGGTGCCTTGGGGGAGAAAACATCTGAAAGGTTTAAGAAACTCAGGAGGAAACATACAAACGGACAAGGTTCCCCCTGGCTCCTGCTGGGGCCTGTTCTGCTTAATCTCTTTAGCAGTGCTATGGAGGAAGGGACTGAGGCACTATCAGTAACTTTGCAGATGACACCAAATTCCAGAGGAGTATTCACTGGCTTCAGGGTTGGCAGGTTCTACA
>NW_008591611.1:0-52162 GCF_000691845.1 Merops nubicus | reverse complement strand
GGACACAGAGGAGGTGCTCCTTGAACAAAAATCACATCAGCTCTAGATAAACAGACTCCCACACCACATATTACAAAAGTAGCTCATTTTTCTGTCCAAGAAACACCCAAATATAGCATCAGATATTAATATATCTGTTGCCATCACCTGGACATAAGCAAAAAAGATTTAAATTTTTAAGAATGAAAACAGTACTGACATGAATGTCTATCTAAGAGTTACATGACTGGTTATTCTTAAAAGTTGTACGTTTTCTATTTGAGTATATAGACTCTTCAAAACAAGTTCCACATGCACATTGGAGTCTGTGAAATAGCCATGATGGTCACCATGACTGGCTCCACTTGGCAGCAGAGTAACACAAACTATTGCTGCCATCACCAAGGTCTGTCAGCTTGGTAGTGACACTGAAATTCATTTACCTGAGAGCCTTCTCAAGACTGCTCTGGCCATGGCAAGCACTGTCTGGTGTTTGCAGGCTCTGCATGGCGTTACATGGACTGAAACGATTCCCCACTCTTGGCAGAAACATTCCAGGATGTGGACGTGGGAATCTGGGATGTGCCATCTTTTTCCATCACCTGCTTTTTACCTGCTGGAGGACATGATTTTCCAGTTCAAAAAGCCAGGAGAAGAAGTCTGAAGCATCATACTTGCTGATACAGGCAGCTCTTCTGGAGTGCAGCACGGCTAAGGCCTCAGCACAGATATCACCATCCCCAGTATTCTGCACCAAAGCACTTTTTTTGCTCCTGCTTTCTACCCACTTCCCACACAGTTCTGTGACACCCTTATATCAATACATACAGCTTCATGGGGATCAGAGGACAACTCAAGCTGAAAGGGACCTCAGGAGGTCTGAAGCCCAGCCTCTTGGTCAAAGCAGGATAAGCTAGGAGATCAGACTAAATTGCTCAGGACTTGACTCCTCTGGATCCCAGAAATCTCTGATGAAGACTGCATAGCCTCTCTGGGTAACCTCTCTGTCCCACTGCTTGTCTACCTGCATGGGGAAAAAGCGCCTAAAACACAGAGGTTTGTGGCAATGGCTTTCCCTCAGAAGCACTCAGGCATATACAGTCAGAAGCTGCCCGTTCCATCCCATGTGTTCACAAGGCACATACTAACCAGCCTGTTTGGCATGCTCCACACCGAGCCCGTGGCAGTGTGAACCCTGTGCAACAGCATTTGGGGATCTATGGCCAGCAGCAGAGCTGTGGTAAAACTCTGCACACTCTGTGCAGCACTTCTTCCGCCTAAACATGTCCATTTAGAAGACAAAACTCTGTGTCTTCTCTTGCTATTGTTATTTCTCTTTGTTGCTACAGTGATGACAAATGAGGACAGGGAAAATTGTCATCACATTAAAAAAAACTCTCCAGTATTTTGGTGCCAAAGCAGTTAAATGAGCAATGCCAAGATCTTTCTTAACTGAAGAAGCACAGCAAGCACAAACAGAGGTGGTATTCATGGACAGCAGCTCTGAGAGTGATAGAAATTTCTAGGCTACAAGGCTCAGTGCAGCAGGTATATTTTGTTTGCTTTGGAATAGAAACAGCTCTGTAGAAGAGACGCTTCCCACAACTATTTGTCACAGGCTTGGCAAGATACAACTAAAGGAGATGCACAAGAATCCGACTGACCTTTTGCAACTAAGACCACACAAGTGCATGCAATGCAATTACCTTGTGTCATTGTGATGAGAGAAAATTTCATTTCAGCTCTGGACACAGACAACTGTTCCAATACCTTTTTCTTTTTTTCCCAGTAATGATGTCTGAGGGAAACTCTGAGTCATCCAGAGAGGGGAGAGATGAATAATATCCACCTTGAACTCCAGACATAGATGGGAGCTTTCCAGCCTGATGTTGGAAAGAAAAGGTCTGTTTGCTTGCTATAAAAGAAGGATGGTATTTTGTGAGAAAAAGCAGAACAAAGGGATATATAGAAGCCATCCCCAACCTATCTAACTTCTTCATTTTTGCACAGTTATATCTTCAAGCATCTTCCAGAGCAATGACTTTCAGCCAGTGTCAGAATGTTGGACAAGCAAATACTCAGCCTGATTCAGTTTAGCATCCCTCTCACATTAGAGACACGCTGCAGGGCAAGCAGATTCATACAAATGTTTTGCTCTATATGTACTCTGCCATAGGGGCTTGAAATAGAACCACAAAGCAGAACAGTGAGTGACTTGTTTGCAAGTATGGGAACAATTCTTCAGGCAAGTTTGCTGTATACCCTCTCCTACGGATTAAGAGTACTACTATCAGGCATATATTGTGCAGCATGTAGAGGTTTGAGCTGAAACTTTGCATAGACCTATTTGTTATTTATCTTCCTTCTGACTCTTATAAGCAAGAAAAATCTCCTCGAAAAAGGTAGATTGCTTTAGTTGCTAGAGCACAAAGTAAACTGGGTTTGCTCGAGGTCGGTTCCCACAGTCCATCTGGCTTACCAGTGAATGCCCGGTAGCTGCCAGTGAAACAGTTGAATTTGTTGTATTTTCTAAATGGTTGAAGACAAGATTTTCAGCACAGAGAGATCAATTTGCTTGTGGCAACAACCTTTGCAGAATCCTAGATCAATTTAAGCTCTTGCATGTGTGCAAAAGTTCCGAAAATGTGCAGCAAGCATTTTCTGAAGGGTTTGGATTTCTAAACCCAGAAGTAGCAAGTCTGAGGAAAACGCAGGTCCAACAAACTATCAGCCTAAAAGTCTAAACTCTCTGTGTTATAGGAAAGGAAAAGAAAAATTAAGAAGGCTTTCCTAATTAAAATTTCTATAAGTTATGTCCAGCTAAATGCAAAACCCGGCATGCCAAACTGTATAATTTTGTTCTCTTCATTTTGGGATCAGAAAATCAAACTTGGCCTGTGCCAAGGTACTCTAGGGAGCTTCCCAGGCTGAGAAATATGGCCAGCCCTGGGGCTGAGCCTAAGTTTTGTGGCCACGTTACTCCCTTCTGCATCATCACATCCAAAGCAAAAAGAAAGGTTACGAGAAAACCTGCAACTTAGAAGCTCTCACTCTCTTCATCAGCCTAATTCCTGCAAGATCCTGGAGATGAGTCAAATAATCTTCAACACATCCTCAAAGCCTGGTCTGAGGCTATCCCTGTAGCTCCTCCACACTAGCACTCACAAACCCTGTGAAGGTATGATCTATTTCACTTGGGTAAGTGCTTAATGGCTGCCCCTTGGTCACGTCACCTCTTGTTCCAATACACACTGCAATTTCAAGTTTTACTTGACATATTTAGAGGTGGCTGCATTCCTTATATGACACACCGATCATATGAACGCACCAGTCTAGACTATATTGTCTCAGGGTTAAAATGATCCTATTCAAATTACATTTAAACATTCAAATGAACAGCTTTTGGCTCCACTATAAATTCATAAAATTGAAATAATGATGTCTATCATAAAGGCAACTATTCTTGTCAGCTTCATTAACAAGGCCATGGCTGATGCTGATTTCACCTCAAGGTCCATCCATAGGAAATTTAATTAAAAAAAAATGTTCTGAGTTTTGAGTGGATTGGAGTACAGGAGACTCACACCACCAGAGTCCAGGAACCAGCAACGGCCTAAACTTTCTAAGCACTTCAACATCCTGAAGAGTTTGTAACCCTGGTTAAGTCAGCAAGATAGGCAGGGAATATTTTAAACTAGCCAGACAGAAATGTCTCAGAGAAGGACAGTGCCTAAGCCTGCATGGCAGGGACAGCAGTAAGCTGAAGAAGCGGCATGAGGAGATCTTTGGGTGACTGCATGCCCCAATGGGAGGGACACTATCATCAATAAGCAGCACATGGGCCAGATCTTTCCCTCCAATTCAAAAGTATACATGGAAGATATGAGGTGGCCACCAACCAGAGGAATAAAAAGATTGATATATCCACTCACAGTATAGGACAAAGCAAAGACAGGAGCCAAACAACTCAGAAGCCAGGTGACCAATCTAATTCTGATCATATATCAGTTGCCAAAGAACAGCACCATTATTACACACATAATCCTCCTTCTGCTTCCAGCCATGGTAGCACAGACCTCTGCAAGCAGAGACAGTCTTTATGCTGTTAAGTTTAGAGGTGGGACACCTGATGTTGATGTTAAAGGCAGAGTACCTGGTAGTGATTACCTAATTGGTTGCCACCCAAGGTTGGTCAGGCCCTGGGTGAAAACCAATCAAGAGGGTCTTTCCTGTTTGGTTTTGGACATCATCCATATGCCAACCCTGATTCAGGGCTGGAGGTTTAGAGCCCACCACTTCGGGAGATGATAGCAGTGCTAGCCCAGAAAGGAAAAATGATCCTCCCATTCCATTGCAACCATTCCTGCCTGGTAGAGACCCAGTCATAATATTTCACATACTGATTACTCTGTCTATGGGCAGACAAACTAGTCCCAGGTTAGAACTGATGATAGCTCTATTTGTTTCATCTTTGTCTTTGTGAAACCCATTATGCTTTTTCTTACTCTGAAAGGCAACTAAATAGGATTTACCCCTTGGCAGAGGTGCAGTAAAGTTGTTTCCAAATCACGGGAAGTGTTCAAAATTATTCTTTGGGATTTGAAGAGTGAAGGTAGAAAACCAGGAGGCTGGAAAAGGTTTCCGTACTGGTGATCATAGGGCAGAATTAAAGAGAGTGAAGAAAATTCCTGGAAGAATCAATGCACTCTTCCTGAACTGTCAGATATTTTGGTTCAATTAAGCTGTGTGTTTATCACAGAATGGCAGGGGCTGGAAGGGACCTCTGGAGATCATGTAATCCACCTGCCCTGTTAAAGCAGGTTCACCTAAAGCAGCCTGCACAAGGTTGTGTCCAGGCAAGTTTTGAATCTCTCCAGAGAAGGAGACTCCACAGCCTCTCTGAGCAGCCTGCTCCAGTGCTCTGTCACTGGTCAATACGTTACCATTATTTTCTAAGTTCACCTTGGTAAAAACTAACCAACTCTGTCCTGATAAAATGAGAAACAATTGAGCAGGATAAAGTGAAAGAGAATGAACAAATGACCTTTCCTTCTGCAGAGCCCATTGCTGAGAGAGCCAGGAAGAGATCTATCTGGTAATGTTTATCTGACTAAGGCAATTTACTGGATGATAGCTTTCCACAGAAGATCTAAGGACAAAAATGGCATAATATCAACTCACAAGGGACCCGCTAATATGAGCCCTAAAATGAAGCCCTCTGTGCTGAACCAACTGTATATTTCACATGTAAGCCATGCCATCGAGAGGTTTAATGTTCCTCTAGAGAGCAATAGACCAGTGACAAGAAAAATAAACAAGAGCTAAAGATGAAGATGTCCTTGAACTGAAAGTGCTTCACTTTAGGAAACCCAATAAAGTGAGCGAGAAGCTGGGAAGCATGATTGCATTAAAATAGGCAAGATTATTTGTGTCTTTAGTGAGATGACTTGGGTATTTTATACCATAGGTCTCTGTGCAATTATGAGGACAGTGGTTTCAGCTCGCTGTGTACTACTGAAAGGTAGTGTTCCATCTCTTGATGGCAAAAATTCATTTCAGTGGGAATGAACGCTTAACCTGTGGCCTTCTGTATCTGCCCTGGGGCTGCAGTGTCCCTCTCTCCTTTCCTCTTCATGCACGAGTTTCTTGATATTTCAGCATGTTAATAAAAGTGTTGCTGAATCTGACTTTTTCCTTTAGAACACTTGATTTTTAGCCAACAGTTGCTTTGTCAGAAAAATCCCTACAAGCACCACATAAAATGTATTAACAATCAGGTTAATCTAATAAATACCTTTACCCTCATGCAGTTCATGCCCACAATATTCCAAGCTAAACAATCCAAAAATACAAACAAAGGTTTGTTGCCCTTGTTTCCAGATCCCTGCCTAAATGCATCAAGCCACTAGATCTGCAGTAAATATAATGAAGTGAGCAGAGGTGCAAGGGTATGGCTGGCTTCATAAGGCATGTGCACAAATAAATACATATAATGATAAATAACCTTTTGCTAGGGTGAGACAGGAATCACAACATGTCTGGAGGCATAAAATGATACAGTTTAAATAATACCAAGATTTTAAGTGCAACTGGTTCCTCTAAGGTTGCTTGCCATTTCTAAAAATTAACAATTGTCCAGGAAAAGTGAAGATTTTTTCTCTAAATGTTGAGCTTTCCTTAAATATTACAGCATTTCTGATCCCAAATTGTTAAAGATACCCATGCTGTGTGGTAAAATACATTTCCATTTGTCCTCTTTACTTAAAAGTTAAACAGAAGTCAAAGTATCAAGAGTAGCTTGAGTGGTAGAAAATTCAAATTTTTTTTTCTGTTCTAATTTTAAACTTGGAACTTGTAGCCATTCTTAAAATTAAGGTATTGATCATTATTTCCAATCAGTCATGCTACAGTCCTTATTTTCATGCCAAGGTCTTTTTTTAAGCACGTCGAAAAGTAATCTGCACTATTACTTTCAATTACAGTTTAATAATTTATGAAATTACTTAGTATCATACCTGCAATATGTCAGTCAGGCTTCATTACATTGCAATGAGGTCTGATTTAACACAGTCATTATTGCTGCTGTTAAGGGTTTGTGGGGGAAAGATTCCTGCAACTGTATTAATTTTAGCCATTTTAGACTAAAATAGGTAGCTACAGATAAATGACAGTATACAGTGGGGTACTTAAGCATACCTAAAACTATAATATCTCCTAATTGCAAATAGTTGCCTCTTGGAATAGCTCCATGTTTTGCACTCATTTTGGGAAACGTTCTAATTTTTTGCAGCAAATTGTTTTACAAGCAAGGATGAGCTATGAAAGCTCATGAGGAAGGCAAAGACCTGCACAGCATTCCCTAGCAGTTTGCACACAGACAGCTTAACTAGCAGGAAGGCTCCCTGGAAGTGCTGATAAGGATATCATCCTAACACAAAGCATGCTCAGGTCCATCCTTGGCCTTAGGCTGGCCCCCATGTTGTGGTCACACTGCCAGTGGGTTTGAGTTTATACCCCTGATATCTGGTAGCATTCGTGCTACAAGGCAAAACAGTGTGTCAAATAATAAGGAAAAATTTTATTCAGTTCAAAGAAACTTTGCACAAGGCAGCATTTGGGAAGGAAGCACATGAGGCTTTTTTCTGTGGTGTTAGCTCTCAAATTTACCTTTAGGTGGCCAGAACTAAGGGTTTTCCAACTTTGAGATCAGAGGTTATCCCAAACTTGGAAACTAACTCAGTAAAACACAGGTATCTGGGTTCCTCAGAGCATATCCTGTTTTCTGTTGAGGCATGACAGCCTGAAAACATGTAATTCAATCTAAGCATTGTGTAATGTTTAGAAAGTTGCACTTATTTTTCACAGCTAATATGAAAGTTACATTTCCAGGTCTCAGCCTTTCCACGAAAAGCTATCTGATTTTCTTGATCATGTGTACAATGTCAGACCAGGGCAAGAGCCACTTTCTTGCATACATGTATCCTAGGCAGTTATAAAGTAGAGGAAACAAAGCAAAACAAAAGTGCTCTTCATCTTCCTAGGATTTCAACAGGAACAGAATTAAGCCAAATTTTAACCCTCCCAGACAATTGAAAACAGCCTTTACTCTGAGGTTAATACTTCTGACTGGAAATACCCAAGGCAATATTGTCTTCAGTTTGTATTTGATACAGTTCCAAGTGCAGCACATTATAAAAATAATCAGTACAATTCTTTGCTGCTGCTTTCATCTCATTAGGAGTTTTTCTGACTCAAGCACTGGTGGTTGAAGACGATTAGAGGCATCAATTGGAGGGGCCATTCAGGTGCTGTGCTGTTCAGGAGTCATGACAGCCTAGCAAGATGGGAAAGGTTAACTGAGGCTTCTGGTGGGGAGGGAGACAGCAGACTAGGTGTAGGAGCAAATATAAAGGAAAAAATGAATCACAGTATTGATGTCTGGAAAGAACAATATTATGACTATATGGATTTAATGACTGTTCATATCTAGTTCAGTGACAGGTAGTCTCATCCACAGGGACAAAAGTACACAATGTGCTTCGAGGAGACCTGGAGGCAATCCTTCAACTCAAATCCCATGATAGGATAATATGCTATGGCTCCTTTTATGCTGGAGGTGGCATCCTTTCTAGATCCCTTCTGAGTATGTCAGTTGATGATAACAGCATAATTTGCCTTAGAAATTTTAATTCCTCTCACACACCCTTTTTCTTACAAAGAAGAAAAGCGTGAACATTTCCTTTGAGCTGTCCTGAATAAATACTTTAAGAATATTAAAAATGAGACGTGGATTAAAGCTTTCTGAGTGAATTCCAAAGCATGTAGGGCACTTTGTTAATTTTGAAAGGAGGGATGCTATAACCTTCAGTGTTCAAACTGTGTGACAGACAGGCATTGTTCATGTTAAAAACAGGCAGCGTATACCTGTGCCTACAGCCAGATGTACAGTCTCTCCTGGACCAACATCTGTCTGCCTTCCCCCTTTCACGGAGGAAATTTAGTGGGGAGCAGGCAGAGTGGTTCTGTGACATCATGGTTGTTTTACAGGAACTCCTGGATGTCATTAGCTGTTGCACTTTGTTTCCCTGTATTTTATATTCAGCACGCATTAGCAGTCGCTTGTTTTGAAGTTCTCCAGGGTATTCTACAACGAAGTTGCCTGGTAGCAGAACAATCTGTGTTCCTCAGATATGCAAGTGACTAATTTTCCATCAATCAGAGATGAGACTTAAATAAATAAAGGTACTTCATGGGGCTGCTGTGCCTAATGATAAGCAATTATATAAAGTCAAATTAAGGCAGTTCTTTGTGAAGGTCCTGTGAAATTGGTTAAGCAAAAAGAATAACTGCACCATTTCAGTGATTCATCCTATTGCTCATTTCAGTGGGAGCATTATCTCAGTTAACTGATGCAATTAATATGAAAATGAGGAAATCATTGTTTAAGGAGATGAGGAGAGAGAGGGGGTCTTAATGCGGCAGCAGTGAAGAAAAAGAGTCACAGAGATGGAAATTTGCATAGGTCAATGGTAATGTAATGCATTTAGCACATATTCAAAGCTTAACTTGCATAGTAATACAGATCCATTAAATTCTCATTATGATGACCTGTGTCCAACACAATTCAATTTTTCTGAATCTTAATGATAAAAAGTTAATTACGGTAAGGTGAAAACCTTTTGTACTTGGTCTTAAAATAAAGCACTGAAAGGGCATTGAGACTATCTTTTAGATATGGCAGGTAGTTTCACTACTGCTTAATTCAATATTTTATTAAGCATGACAAGATCTGAAGTTTGGCTTCTGTGTGCACTGCAGATTTTTAATGTAGTCAGTGGCAATAAATATGCCTTTGTCTGTACAACTACAACTTGAGCTAGTCATTTTCCACTTACGGGCTTCAGTTACAGACTGCATCCCCAGTTTATCTTGGTTTTCTTATTTTTAGTAACCAGAAAACCTATCCAAATTTGGGAAAGAGAGAGGGAAAAGACACCTTTTCCCTTTCAGCACTGTATACAAGCTCTAGCTTTTGTTCGCCAGACATGACTTTAAGCCAATGACTATTAACATGGTACAGTGGGAGGTCACCAGCAGCTGTTTCTTGTCATGACCTGATTTTGCTTCTCACCACAGCTACAGGTGGAAGATAAGAGTCTGAGTGCTGCTCAGCCTCACACCATTTCCTTCCACTTATCCCACATTCACAGATAATGGTCATTCTTTGACTTATTCATTCGAGACAGGGAGCAAATGTGCCAGTTTCCTAGTGCTCTGATTCATGCTATGGATTAAGAAGAAGGTGCGGTGATACGCTATGATCACATTCACCAAGGCAGGATGCCATGTGAAACAGGTTGTTGTTCTTAAAAGACAAGCATGCCAAAGTGACACCTTCCTTACTCCCTTACATTAAAGCCACCATACATCACTCAGGCCATGTCAGGGTGTTTTAAATTGTGATTCATTTGCATTTAATAGATTGGTAAGGCACCTTTATTAACATCTGTGTAATGTAAGTCAGGCTTAGTGCAAATGAAAGCCAAGACCTGCACATAATATTCTCCTTGTCAGGTTCTTTTATCCTCAAATCTGCATTATATTCACTACAGCACAAGACTGGTGTTTATGGAGGGAATCCAAGTGATGACTTTAGCCACCTAGCACAGGGCCAGACCTTGGGATTTATTTGACAAAACGCAGACATCTGCAGAGCAGATGCCTTCTCCTGAACTAGTCACGCAGGGCTCTCCACACAGACAGTGAAGACGCCCAGCCTCAACACATCACAATGCAGATGGCCACATGTGGTCCTGGGCAACAGCCCAGCCTTGAAGATAGAAAGACATATGAAAAAAAGATGTTATGCTAATTCTCAAAACCCAGGCCTGAGATCCAATCCTCACCTCAAATTTAAGGTTGCAATTCATAGTAGTTTATATTGCCACAGTCCCCTGAATGCTCCTAAATTCTGCTTTTTGCCTCCTCTAGTGCTTGTCTGAGTCCCTAAGGAGCTATTTGACCTCCCAGGGAGCCAGTTCAGCTCTCTCAACCAGCCCCTGCCCGTGCATATACAAATGTACAAAAAGGGATTTTTTTCCCCCATATAGTAGATATCGGTCAGAGAAGCACCAGTGCTGGTACAAGGCTGGGCACAGGCTCATCTCTTCCAAGCACTGTCTTACGCTCCTTATTCAACCTCTCATCTTCCATGATTCAGTTTCTTTGCCCCACAGAGGAACTGCACTTCTAAAACTACTTCAGTGCTTTTAAGTGCAGATATTTTTTTGCGATAGGACACGGGGCAATGGCCACAAGCTGGAGCACAGGAAGTTCCACCTCAACATGAGGAAGAACTTCTTTACTGTAAGGGTTCCAGAGCACTGGAACAGGCTCCCCAGGGAGGCTGTGGAGTCCCCTACCTTGGAGACTTTTAAGACCCGTCTGGACGTGTTCCTGTGTGACCTGCCCTAGACTAGATGGTCGTGCTCTGGCAGGGGGGTTGGACTCGATGATCTCTGGAGGTCCCTTCCAACCCCTAACATTCTGTGAATCTGTGATAAGTCTCAACATCTAAAAGTAAGCAAAAGTTAGATAGATAAATATTTTGTTTGGGCCAGAATCCTATTGGACAGTAATTGATGTTGGTAAGAGGTAAATGTCCATTGTGGCCCAGTCTTAGGCATCTAAATACCTTTGTGGATTTACACATATGTGCTTCAAAACTCTACATCTCTGCAAACGTTTTTCAAAACACAGTTTTATGTTTCAGAAAAGGTAGGAAATAGTGGCATGTAAGCTGCAAGGTTATACAGTCATTCTTCTGCCTGCTCTGGCTGTTTTCATCAGTGTCCTTTCTGGCACTTTGCTGGCAGTTGCTTGCTGAACCCCATGAGGTGGCTCTAAATGTGGCTGGTCAGTGAACAAAATCTACTTGAAAAGTATCTTAGAAAAAGAAAGTCACTCAGGAATACCTTGCTTCTAATCTTTGCTGCTTTGTCATTGCACAGTGTGGGAAAAGTAGGAAGTTCTAGATAAAACTGTGTGGTCAGTATTGGAGTATGTGGAGAATTGTAAGAAATGGTGATATGAAATTAATTGTGATTATACCTAGTAGGAGAAATAACTTGTAGATCACACTAATCTTGCTTAAGGACAGCATATTCACCATGCTACTTCACAAATACCATTCTACTTAATAAGCTCCAGTTAAAGAAGAAGAATCAATAAATCCTGCTATTCATAGAAAATGGAAATTATGTGAGAAGGAAGATTGGATTTTAAAATAGGTTGGTTTCCCTCAAGCACAAATTAAGATTCTTTTAGAGAAAAGAGGAACACCAGGTAGTGACAAATAGAGGAATAATCCAATTAAAGTTTCATTGGTTTCATTGGTTATGAAGATCTGACAAAAGCATTTTATCTCAAGCACTGATATTTACCAAAAGCGGAATTCTCTTTCTAAGAACAGAGAAAATCCACCTTTCAACACAAATACCGATTCACATTGCTAAAAACCCTCTAATGCACCATATAAACAAAGCAAGAAGGAAAAGCAATGCTCAGAAGCACTGATGACTACAAATGTATATCAAGAAATTCACAGGGCATGTTGCGTGCTATAAAAACTTTGAGATTAGACTGATTTTCTTTATTTTTGCTACCCAACATTACAAATCCAAGATATGCCAGAATGAGAGTAGACTAAGGTAAAAATCACCTTTCTTTGGTTGTACAAGTGCTTTGCAACAAACATGGCAATAATTTGCCAACAAAAGAAGAGGCCTGAAACATGTTCTGTGGTTCCCCACGGTTTCCACAAAAAGGTTTTCCTAAGGATATGTTTTATAAATCATCAAAATCCTTTTCTTTGTATCATTCTTCTATGAGCTGCTGCTGTTGTGTAAATATGTCGTGACACATATCCAACTTCACTTGCAACCCTCTTGAATGGTAAAGCTCTGAAGCCAAACATTTTGGTGGTATGGATGATTCATTCGGATCTAAGAAGCTACAGTAAGGACATAAGAAGAGTCTTACAGCTGACAAGTGAACACCCAGATGCTTCAATATAGTTGTAACCACAATCTGTGGTCAAGGTAGAGTATCTGAAACAAGAAATGTTTGAAGTGAACATTTCCAATTCACAGCTTCTACGTTTCAAGGCCTTCCAGTGATGGACATTGGCACTGGACTTCCAGTACAATTAATTCTGTACAAGAGTTGCCTGAATCTCCATGAATTGATCTAATCTCTTGGTGAGACACTTTTGGTCCTTGCAATATCTGGTAGGGAGGAGTTCCGCAGCATCTGTGTCTTAGGCTCTGTGAAGTTGTCCCTCTTTCCACATCTGTTTTGGAGTTTTTTCCAGTTTCTTTTGCATCAAAAGGTTGTCCAGGGATCCTTTCTCTAATCACCACTATCCAGTTCAGTCAAGGACAATAAGCTACTCCAACATGCCAAAGCATTAAGGAAGCTTTTCACAATGTGCACATGGCATGTTGGTTCTTCAGTGCTCACCAGCTTCCACTGTAATCTGCAGTTGTTCTTACACAGAATGACATCCAGGTCCACCTGTTTTTTCCATCCTGGATGGATTTGTCTCCCCTAAATTCAGAGTTCTGAAACTAAGCTTTTTGTCTACACTCCTTGACTGTGCCCTGTCTTTCGTCAGATAGATCCCTCTAGAGGGGTATTCTGATCAGTTATCTCAGGTCCCTATTTTAGAATTAGATTAATTGTTGCCTGTGAATGCCTTGCCCTCTCCATTGATGAGGTGACTGGCTTAGACTAGGTGCACAGGATTTTGATAGCTAAACTTAGGAGAGATTATTCTCGTGTTGGATGTCTTCCAAAAGCCAACCAAAACACCAAAAAAAAAAAAAAAACCAAAAAAAAAAAAAAAAAAAAACACCAAAACCAAAAAACACCTGCCTGTCATTTGTACTTTGTTATAAGCATTAGAAAATTACATAAAATATTGGTATGGGCCCTCATTTACGTATGTCCTCAGCTCCTGATTCTGCAGTACTGAAATCAATACAGGCTTCATGCAGAATTTTCTAAAGCAAAAGATGCAATATCATTATTTATATTTAAGGACTGAGAGGACACACAGACCCTAAATGTCTAAGTAAACCCTCAGGAACTGACTTTCTGCCAGTTCCTTCAGCATCTGCTCTCTGCAACCCTAACTTCAGAGAGCATGCCCTACAGAAAAAGCTTCATTCAGACACTAGAACTACATTCAGACTTCAAGCCTCCTCAGAGCTGAGAGGACAGGACTTGGGTGAGACCCATTTTTGTTTCTAATGTCATCAGGAAACCAGAGCTTAAAGATGCTGTCTCCCATTGCTACTCCACAAGGCCAGGCAACTACCCTTGTGAAGCTCTGTAACCTCTCCACACTGCTACCTGCCAATACCCACGCTGGGAAATCAGAGACCTTGCAATCAGATTTTCTCGGAGCAGTGTCATAAATAGGATATCTGGGTTTCAAAAATCAAAACAAAACCACAGTAACAGAAAAAAAAAAGAAAAACAAACAAACAAAAAAAGCCCACCCTTGCCTCACCACTGAAGTCCTAGAAAATCAAGGAAGACAAAAAATGACATCTTGCCAGGCTGTCAGTTCCCTTCTCTGCTCATTCCCAAGCTCCAAGCTTTTGCTTTTGGCAAGAACACATCCCTCTGCTGCAGTGATCCCTGCATAAAATTTCAGTAATCAGCCTGATAGTTTCCTAAACTAAATTTTGCTGGACATGCATACAAAAATGTGAAAAGTTATTGTTGTGCAATAAAACCTGCTCTGTTCTAACTCAGTAACAGAGAGGAGGGTATGGCAATGGGGAAAAAGTTACTGCTGTAGGAAAGGCCATATTATTTCACTTATACCAGTATAATGCAGCTGCCTCCTTTGATAGCTTTAATGTAGCTCCTTCTAATTTACATCGGTGTAAGTGAAATCAAATAAAACCCATTATGCCCCTGAACCCCAGTAGGCGATCAATGTAATGCAGACATTTACAACCCCAGTTTCTTTCTGTAATAGCAAAGGAACAATATGGGTTTACAGGAGGGCCAGAGTAAAGATAAACTTCCCCTCCTTTCTCTTTCTTAGACTGCAATCAGAAAAATTTAAATGGCCATTTGAGTGTGAAGACTAAGGTCAAGAAGGACAACAAATGATCAAATGAGAGCCTGGGAGCTGAACCTGGAGATAATCTTGAAACTGAAAAATGCTCAGTGCACAGATCATCTACCAATTATGCAAAGATAGAGAAAATTAGAACATTAGCTAATATTATTTTATTACTTTATTAATAATGAAGTTGAATTGAGTTATAATGAGTTAGAATGTGAAGTTGATTTCTTTGTATTGTTAAATGTACTTGTTTCAATTTTACTGCTTAAGAATTGCAGTAGAAAATGTATTTCAAAAAGAATGAAAGACATTTGTATTAATTATAGAATAGGGGCACACTCAAAGTACTTTTTAAATAATGCACTCCCTAGACTTGTTTCAGTATCTGTTCTCTCCATATTTTTTTCCCTAGTTCTCCTTTCCTAGCACTGTCATCTTTACTGAGAGTTGGCAAAACCTCCACCATTTCTGGTGCCAAAACTTCTTCTGCAGTTCTGCAACTTAAAACTGTCTGTAACTCCCTGTTTCAGCATTTTCTCATTTTCTCAGAAAAAAAAAAAAAAAAAAAATTAGTAAGGTGGATTCTTGGCCGGGCAATCTGCAACAGGACTCGTGCTACTTCCATGGGCTTCACTGCAGCTGACTGTCAGTTTACCCCAGATGAAAACTCCCATTCTCCATTTTCCTTTCCTCCTTGTTCCTCTCTCTTTGGTCATTTCTGACTTTGCTGCTCTCTTTGGTGCAAGAAGAGTTGTAGGGACATTGTTTGTATGAAATACATGATGTGAAACAAATTAAATGCTAAACAGTCAAGAGAGTAGCAATGCCCTTCTTTCCATATATACCCCTGAGTCAGTGAAATTTGCTGTCATAGAGAATATTCAGAAGTCAGCTCTCTAATGCAGTAGCAGTTCACTTGTGTTGACAGCCAGAGATCCAGCTTTCTGAGGCTGGGACTGACTTGTCTTACATTATGAGCAGAAATGAGACAAAGGTATCTTAAAAATAGTGACTTTCACAGACAGCTAGGAGCGTTATTTTTGACAGTGTAGCACAAGAGCATCCTAGATGAAATGCTCTGCCCCAGCACAACAGTCTGGGAGACAAGTAAGGGAAGAAGGTATCTGAGATGAGGAAAGGGTGGTAGCATTGTACATGATCCTCTCAGTCCACAATTTCACCTGTGCAAATGGAGAGAGAGAAAAATCCAGCACCTCAGCAATGAGGCCCAGTCACTCCAAGGAAAAAGATTTCCTGATTCTCAGTCTTTAGTTTCTTCCGAAATGAAATACTGTCTGCTCTCACAGCCTCCTGCTTCAACCTTTGCATTACATTGCAGATATTGAAATCGCCATTCTGTTTTGACACTCAAAAATGCTCTAATCAATATCACTGGAAATGTCATTTAACTTTTCACTTGGACAAAAGGTGATGCTGACATTCTACTTTTTCTGAGCTTCCCAGGAGAACATTTAATCTTTCTGACCTTGCAGATATTTAAGGAACCATTTACAAGATAACATTGCTTTGTGACAGCCAGCAGGGACTTTCTCACAGACAGTATTTTGCCTACAGGGATCACAGAAAACATCTGGATTCAGATAGAAAATAATTTTTTAAAAGGACACTTATTGTTGTTCATCAGTATCACTCAATGATATGTTACTATTTCTGCCTATTGGAAACAATGCCGTTGTGTTTTTAAAACAAAATGACTGTGACCTATGAATCTGACAATGAGAAACTGTAGTGATAAAAGCATATGAGTAAGATTTACGTGTTGCTAAATGCAGACCAGCCCCTGCCATCAGTACTAAGTTCCTCTTCGTGTTTCGCATCCCTTTGGAGGGAAGGTGAGCATACTCTAAGGACATGCTGTCAGATGCAGTGGTCAACAGGGATGGCAGTCCCTGGCAGTCATATCTAATGAGCTCTAGAATAGATCTCAGAAGGAAGCTGTTTGCTTCACAAAGCAATAGGAAGAGATACAGGGGTTAAATAGTAGAGATCAGTGGGACCCTGCTTTGGTTGGTCAGGTGTGGGCACAGCAGAAGGCAAAATAAATTAAACTCCTCCAGCTGGAAAATAAATATGAAACAGCAAGTGAATTTGTGCACTTCATGACTGAGTGAGCAAAGCTTAATTCTCTAATTATTACCTCTATTCTACCCACTGAGATAAAGAGCAAGTTAGGAGAGATAATCAGGTTCTAAAATACTGTGCCGTCTTGAATTCAGCCCAAGTCTAAGAGTCAGCAATCGTTCCAAAACTGATATAGTCTCTTGAAAGATCTATAATAATATAATATTTGCTATTTTGCAATTTTATGTCAGTAGCAAGTGAAGAAAAGCTTCATTCTTATTTATTTTTATAACCCACTTTTCTTTGCTTATTCAAATGGTTGAATCACAGAATCGTGCATCTATTGCACAAAACTCTGGTTAAGTATTCTACTTCATATTATTCTAAATATTCACATTCTTCTAATTTAATATAAATTCTGCTAATATCACCCAGATGTCATCTTGCATTCAGAGTCTTTAGTTACATCAATGGCATATATCATGTTAGGATTGATCATGAAATTCCCCATTTCACAAAGGCACTCTGTGCATGTAGCTACTCTACAACAAAAAGTAAGGGGGGACTGGGGAGGAAAGGCTCTTTGTAGGTTTTGCAATGTGAAAAGAATAAAAGACATCAATAGAAAAATTCAAAATGTTACTGGCTGTCAGATTATGTATTAATTATACATGACCCTTTACAATGCCTGATAGCTAAATTGAATCTGATCATTTGTTTCAGCACTTCAAGATGAAATTTTATTCATTCAATACCTGCACTAGATAAAAGCAAAGAAAAATGGAAGATATTTTATTTGAGTTCATACAATTAAAAAGGGTATCAAGGAAGCTGATCAGTTCCTCCTTATCTTGCCCCTTTCTTCATGAAAAAGAAAAGAGCAGTTAGGAAATAAAGGTCTGCCTGAATAGCATATAAACTAAACCCAAAGAGAAAGGCAGGCAAGTTGATGCAGGAGATAGTCAGCCAGGAAAGTTAGCTCCTGCAGGCAGCCAGACAACACATCTGTTGATGGAGTCCAGTTTTGAAGAAGTGACACAATTCTGAGCATAAACAAACTTGCTACCACCATACACTTCAGAAACGGTTGTTACCATGTGTTGCGTGTAGGCAAAGGGAACAAGGGAGGGAAATGTACAGCATTCTTCTGAGCGATGACCATGTAAAGGGGACAGTGTCCCCTGCTCCCTCAGCAAAGCCATGCCAATTAATGGTGCTCAGAACAGCACGAGGAGCTTCTTGGTGTAGGACAAATGGCTTTATGAGCACAAGAGAAGTGGATCTGAAGAGCAAGTTGCTCAGGGATGCACAAGGCACATCGCAGCGTCTGTCTTCAACAAGCTCTGGGCTGACCCTGTAGATTCAGCTCTAGCATAAGAATGAGCAAGGCGTGCTTCTGGAGAGCACCCCCCAGTTTAGTTTCATTTCAAAGGAAACCGTTTTTTTGCCTCTAGGCTGCTCTGTGATACTAATCAAAGTGTGCGAAGTAGGCACAACTGGGAAATGCAAAGTCAAAATATAGGATTGAATGCCAGGATAGGTATCTTTCAAACTATTTTAAACATTAATTAATTCAAATAACCAAATAAACGGTCACAAGTTACTTATTGAAGTGTCTGGTAGGAGGTATCCCCCATATGTTCTCCTCAGCACAACAAGAAAGCCTTTTTTAATTTCATCTTCCTGTCGATTTACACTGGTTTCTAGACTGCTTTGAAAGACTGAAGTCTCTACTTGTTCTTTGCTCAGGATTTACATTGTCAAATTTCTCAGGGTTTGGTTTTTTTTTTCTGAACAAAGACTGAAGCAGGGTTCTCCAGGCTTTCTCCACTTGCTATGTGATATTGCTGCCCAGGTGCCTCCAGCTCTGAGCTATGGACACTGTAGTGGGGAGACATAGGCATTTTCAGAGCAATCTACCAAACCAGGCATGAGAAGTAAAACGCAGAGGAAAACAGGACAATGCTAACCCTTAGCTCACACAATTCGTGCGTGGTGTGGAGGCTTCTCCTATTGCCTGGGATTAGAATTCATAATCCTGGAGCTAAATATTTCTACCCTATTTGCAAAAAATAAAAGCAAGGGAGGTTCCACCTCACAGGTTCTGATAATCCAATTAGAGCATCCCTGCAATGTCAAAGAGTCAGGTTTAAACCACTCTTCTGGATGATTTGATTTTTGCCTCTTCTATGCTAGGGATCCCTCCTGTGGGAGCTATTCATTGTGCACACAGCATTAAACATTTAGCAGGGACTGAGACCTCAGCTTCCTAGATCTCAGCTGAGTGCACTTACCAGAGGGGTATAGACTCAGTCAGACCAACTAGTATTTAACTTAGAATTTACTTGAATCACAGCTAGCTGAACAGCTCCAACAGGAGGAATACCCAGGGAGATGGGCTGACAGTCATTCTTCTGGCATGGGAGACACCAAAGCCTGCTTCAAAAATAGAAATTTGAGACAGGACTTCCCTGTCCCAGAAAGCACTAGGTCATTTGGGGAGCAAATGATTGTAACCCACAGGTTACAGGTGATTTTTGCATCCTAATGCCTTAGGTCCCATTGTTAAAAAGTATGTGGGAATTGGCTGTTCTAAGAAAACAACCCTGGGCCTGTATGGGCAGGTGACGGGCTCCAAGTGAAGAAAAGGAGTATCTGTACCCCAGTTCACTCTCCTCTTCCACATTTTGGGTGAACCTAGTCCTGCTGTGCAGTCCAGGCCAGTCTGCTGTTTGACAAATAAATGGAGCAAACAAATTGGACAAAAATTGAATTCTTGCCTCAGTAATGAAAAAATTCTCCAAGGATTTTGATGCTGTCAGTCATTTCAAGATTACAGGTTTGCAGGACAGAGCAGGTGGATGAATATGACATCAGTATAAAAATGTCAGTACCTGCTCCCTGCTGTATTGTTGCAGTGACAGTTACAAGAAACAGACAGGTCATGCTGACAGGACAAGACATATATTTTGTGGGAGAAACTAATAGTGCCAAAAAAAATGATCCTATTATTTCCTTAAATTTGAGTGATTACACAGATAATCTCATGTCTCTTTGAATCACAGTTTACAGGTCCTCACTGAATCATCTAATTTCAGCAGGCACTGTGTTGCTCTAGCATCCTGATGGGCATTTTCTCCCTGGCATAAGTTGAAATTCAAATTCAGTCCCTGCCCTGTGCAAAAAAAAACACATCAATATCTAAATTATGAACTAGAGCTGTTTATTTGTCATTATCAGCTGAGATTTGAGGTATGTTAAGAATTTTCATTGTACGGAGTATAACCAATGAATTTACAGGTCTGTAAGGGAGACAAAACCTTTCTGAAAACACATAACTTCTCTGAAGATCTGCACTAAAACCAAACTTTCTGTTACATTTACATTTTGTTACTTTAACATTTTTATGCTTTCCCTTTTCTCTTCTAGCTTTGGAGAGAAAATGATGAAATCACAGAAAGCTGCTGTTTCAGAAATCAGGAAAGTTCAGCAGTTTATAGAAAGACCTTTGCTGGGTGACATATTCAGCTTCACTTTCAGACTGAGAAGTCTGAAACAGCTTGGGACTTTGGACTTCTGTGTGCTGCTCATTAAAACTTAGTATAAACTTTGTCCCCTTTTGAGATTCTTCTATATTAGTGCTGACTGAGGTATTAAGCAGCTGTAAAATCTGCTACATGAAATTTCAAGTAATATGAGCTACTAGTATATAAAAACTTGCCTTAGTGTAACATTCAGGTTATAAACAATAATGCTTAAAAAAGGAAATAGCAAATTTATGGCAAAGTCAGCTATTAATTCTCTTCCATTTGCTCCATTATACAAATTATAAGACAGGATTTTTCTGCCTCTTATTTTATTCCATCTTTATTTCCATTGATTGCTATAAAATAAGAGCATTATAGCAAATTATCTGTAATCATAAGAGTACCTATTTTTTCCCTCAAATAAAACAGTATAATCCCTTAAATATAGCTGGGAAAGCACTGGATTTCTCTCATACAGAAAAGTCTTTAATTAAAAAAATCCTAATCCATGATAGAATGAACCAAAATGATAAAGAAATTAAATTTTGCAAGAAAATCAAATGGCATGGATCTTTTAGCATTAAAATTAAACCATTTTATCTAGAGTTTGACTTGTTGCAGGATGCTGTAGTTGTTACATTTTAATAAAAGTGCAAAATGCATTTCAATACATCCACAGAAGAATCTGTTGAGGTCCGTGCAGCACAGAGATCCCTGCTCTGCCTCACAAACTTTCTGAGCAGAAAACTGTTAGATGCTGCTAAAATGTTCTGTGAAAGCATACCAAAGTGTTTTCTGGAAGTGGAACAGTTAAATTTTTCCGTAGATATCTGATATCACTACTGTCAGGGACAAGACTCTAGCACCTCTGGGTGGGAATGGTGTGCTGGTCCCTGGGAACCAGTAATGCTGGTCTACTGTAACTTTCTGTTACTTGGCATTTCATTAATTTAAACAATTAGGGGGGAAAAAAAGCAATCAAAACAGAGAAGTGAGTTGTTCTATGATGAAAAGGCTACAACACTCCCTTCTCAATTGGCTTTCCAGAGAAGAATGGCCAAGCACTTTCTAAAGAGAAGGGTTACACCAGGAAACATCTTACATCGGATGTTATCTAACAATCAGCTTTGATTCATAAACCTAGCAATTAGCAATATAGATACTCTCAGACCAAGACAAAAATTAACAAGATTCTCCTTTGTATGGGACTGGATTTCTTCTGATCAATGTTGACAAATGGCTGGAAATGACATAGAAAAGCGAGCAAATTGTAAAACCTCACAAATCTAACACACTAGGGCCAAACTTAAAACTAATCATATGGTTTTCAAGAAAAGTGCTCAAATTTACAATGCTACTGTCATAGTCTCCCGAAGATGTGGCCTCATTTTCCTAATGTGTTATAGCTGACATTCATTTGCACATCCTTTCTGAAAGACGAAACTAGAGGCCATGGATAGGAGTACATATCCACAAATGTGAAGATTTTGCAGTTGCTGTTTCAATTACACTTACTGTGTATTAGGAAAAAACAATGTGAGTAATACATTTTTAGAAAGAAAAAATGGAAACAAGACTTATCCAAAACATCTTGAGTAATCCTAAATGGAGAAACAATTTGGAGAGTTTTCCTTCCATTCTTATTCCTTTTGGTCTTGTAGCCTCTGTGGAAGATGTCAGTGTTTAGGGGTCTCTAGCAGTACACTTTAGTCATTACTGATGAGTGTTTACAGTTCTCCAGGTGGACATAAAATGTTAGACAATAGCCAGCACCATTGTCACATCACTGGATAAGATGTTTTCCATCTCCAGAATTCAAAAGCACTAAAAACTGGATAAAAGCCCAACTTTCCACAGGCAGGAATTTAAGAACTTGCAAAATATGTCAGGTTTTCTCATTGAAGAATAATACCATTACAGCTAATGGAGAAGCAGAATGATTTGTTAGAGCTATTGGGAAAATGATTTCAGCTATAAATGTTGAAGGAAAAGAACAGGAACTAATGAATGTAAAACTGTCTATACAACTATAGCGTTATTGGCATGGCCCCAGCAAATGTCATCTTCAAGAGAGAAATCTACACTCATTTGCCCAACTATTTTCCTCCAGCAGATGATGACGAAAGAACAAAAATGAATCAAGTTGTAATCAAAACATTACTCAGATGTGCACCTTAAAGAGTTTCTATCACAAAATAAAAGAACAAAGCAAAATAAAGCATTTTTTCCATTTCAGCCCTAGCTTCCAGACTGATTCCAGGCTTGTTCTACAACCTTTTTCAGAAGGGATGTGTTTTAAAAAGCCTTTGAAAGAAAAATACGTATAAAGGATGCCTTTCCTTATGTGAGCACCTGGCCATGATGGTACAGCTTTTCTATTTCTGGCTTAACTAACTTTTAATTAATTTAGATAACTTCAAAGATGAGGGGAAAGAAAGGTTTCTTCATCTCCAACATTGAGATGGAGAACAAATCTCCTCTGCCCAGTCCTCTCCAAATCCAGAAGGGCACTAAGAGATGGGGCTCTGGCACAAGAGATGGGGCACTGAGTCTCCTCATCGGGAGCCTCCTGGGCACTGGGTGAATGCACAGTGCTAGCCTGGGGTGTGCATAGGAACTACCAACTAAATGTGTGCCAGCTTTACAGAAAGACCATGCCATGATCATGAGCAACTAAGGAAGCAGGTAGTATGTAAGTTGTATTCACAGGAAACAGGTAAGTTAGAAGGAAAATTAAGAAACCAGGATGATCTCAAGATTTTGGGCTCTGGAAACATTTGACAAGTCTGGATCTGAAGAACACAGTGTGTAATGCCTTGTATAGTAGGTAGTTGAGAAGGAAATGCTTTTTCAGGCTCAAAAAAAAGGTGATACTGTAAAAAGGGAAAAAAATGGTTCATTTATGCAGCCAAGCCTTACACATCCAGAAGAAAATAAATTAGCAGTTGACATTTTACACTCCTGTGGCTGAATCCCCATGTACAAAGCACCCACAAATAAAAGCTTTACATCCATTTTTAACTTCGCTTTTTTAGGTGCTGAAACTTACTGAAGCAAAAATAAAGCAATGTACTAAAGTAGAAGGAAGCAGACTGACGTTGTTAACAGGCTAACAGCATGGCCATTGCCTATGGCCAGAAATAGCTGATGGATGATACGACAACAGTCAACAGACAAATCCTCATTACAATTGTAAATTTTGTGTCCCAAACAATTTACTCTCCTCACTATCATCCTTACACTCACTTTTTGCAGCAGCTGCACTACCACCTTTCAGTGTTGGCATAGCTTGTTTATTCTGTATCCCTGGCACAGACCATAAGCTCCAAGATTGCCACTGTCAAAGTAAAATGATGGTTCTGGAGGAACATCATGGCAGAGGGACCAGAGGTAGTGTCCAGGTGTTTACTGGACAGCATACAGCATGCTGATAAGAAAGACTTCCCCGTGCTAGTTTTCTGGGAAAAATAAACAGGGGAAGGGAGCAGCCACCCATGAACAGATGCAGCACACAGTCCATATCCCATGGCAGAGAGAGGATGCACAGCCACAGTGTGTCTGGCTGAGCTCTACTCACATGTCCTCAGTTCACAGGAAAAAAGTCTCCCAAAGAATACAAGACCATTTAAGCAGGAGACTGATGAAAAAATTAGGCACTTGGAAAAAAGCCACAGTTAAGTTTGACTCAAAAATCATCCTCTTGCCTGTCAATGCATATAAGCATGCCATTGCATGCTCTTCTCCACCCAGCACTCTTTTACATATAGTCACGTAATTATAGACTATATCACAAAGCACACACAAAGGCATAGAAATAAAGCTGCCTGGACAATCTTTACTCCTCCTTCCCTAAGCATCTGCTGGTTTTATTTGTAACCTACAGAATGCTTTTTTTATATGTAGGATTGGTGTTGCTCACACAACAAATTGGTGAAACAGAATATAACATGCAGAGCTGACTTCCAGTCTGCTGTAAACTCAGTGGAGTCACAAGTCTGACACAAGTTGCAAACGTGGTCTGAGTACCAAGAAACAGTGTTTTTTTTTTTCTCAACTCATGTATATTCTGGTTGGGCACTGAGGCAGAGCAGCCCTACAGAAGAAACTTAACTTGCCTTCATGTGAATGTAAAGTGGTGAGGGTAACTATCTAGCTCCTTGATTAATGAAAATATTCTTCAGTGTGAAACCTATGACTAACATGTTCAATAGGTCTCTCTTTATTGTTAAATTACCATATATCTCCAAGCATGCTATAATCAGGTAATAGAATAGAGCTGTAAATCTAATTCAATTTTTATTGATGTCCCTGAGCTCTGTCCCCCATCCTGTGGGACTGCTAGAAAACCAAAGATTTAGTTTTATATCTTCCTAATTTTGGAGAAATATACCCATTGCACTCATAGAAATCTTCACGCTGCAAGCTATGGCTGAGTGCATTAAACAGGGTATTCATTACTCTTGTGCCATTTTATGTTACTTTTTCATCTCTTTCTGTTTGTTCCTGCCATCTAAACCCACATGAAACAGAGACAAAATGGGCAGGAACTTTCTCACTGCCTAGATGTTGTTGCCTGAGCTTCTGTTTCCCATTTTATCTTAGCCTGGATTCAGCTTACCTATAACTTTATTGGTATGTTGAATCTGCCTGAAACACACAGAAGCCCCTGTGAAAGAATGGGCCGTCTCAACTTACCAAGAACCTAAACAGAAAAGTATCAACCTCTCTGTTCCAGATGGAAGGATCGAGTCTCCCTTTTTGTTCTGAGTTACTAGCCCTTGGTTTATGAGAAGTGCTACAGTTTGCTGATATGCTCAGCAAGGTAAACTGAAAAGAATTAAAATACATCGCTGAGATCTAATTAACTCATTCTGCATGTCATTTTGCATGGCACAGTTCAGAAGGATAAAAAAAATAAAATAAATAAAGATTATCAAAATTTGCACATTGGAATAGAGAAGTTACTGATCGAGATACCCCTCAATTTATTTCACATGGAAGAAGTCATGACCTGGACCATTGTAAAGGTGAAATTCAAAGGTGAATCAAACTTTTGACTAACCCTAGATTTACATATTGCCCCAACCTATGAATCAAAATGTGTTTGCCATTCAGGTTCCTCCTTCCAGTGGCAGAGTTTCAACTATGAAGTATTGTCTACATTACCCTCCATGGTTCTTTTGCCTTATTCTGTGCTTGCCTCTGCCCACAGTCTAATCACCTCGCCAGGTTTCTCTGTGGCTAATCGGGATCAGATACTTAGCTAGATGTAAAGAAATTTATTCTGTGGACTTGGAAGACACCAAGACAATGCCACACATCTACCAGCTGAGAACATGGGCACTTTGTGCAACTCTTTTTCTCAAGTACTGGAGTCCCCTAGCATGCTAGGCTTCCCAGGTAATAAGTTCCAATGGAAACATGAAAATGGTAGTTTGACAGAACTAGCTTTTCTAATATTACAATACACCGAGATTTTCTCACAAAGGCAGATTCCAGAATTTAATTTCTGATTGTCTAACTCTCCTCTGAGAATTGCATGGAAGTAATTTTCATCTCTTCTACGAGTACAGAGATGTGATCTCAGCAAAGTTTATAATACCAAATATCTAACTATTCCCTCATAAGACAATTAAAGTTTCCTCAGTAAAACTCTGGATTTCTTTAACATTTATTCATTTTTCTGTGTTCTCTGTTGCCTTTCCATTATTCCTTGCCTATTACTTTTTTGGAGTCATATATTTTTTCTACCAATCAGTTAAGTTTAAGTTACAGGTAAGTCAGTTTCTTCAAAAGCTGTGGCTGTTGGTCATCAAACTGTTTTTTCAGAGCCACTAAAACTGTGTTCCCATTGTTGCTGTCTAGTTGCTTGTGCACAGAAATATATACTCCTTAAGTTATGGGATGGTGGAAAGCATCAAAGAAAACTATTATCGGTATTAATAAGAAGCTACTGACAAGATGGTAATTGGCAGAAAAAAAAAATCACCCTTTCATATAGACGTAGGAAGCTGGGATTGTACTTGCTGGACAGAAAAGAATATTATAGATAAGAAACATTTTTTATTTGCCATTTTATGATCTGGATTCTATTATTTCAAAACTTGTAAACTAATAAACAATAGCAATAAGAGAGGATTGGGCTTTTTTTAATATTACTGTGGAGCTTATGTTATTTATGGCTTTCTCAGTTTGCAGGAATGTATGTTACACTTTCATTACAATGTAAACCTCAGCCTTTGCCTAATTTATGGAAATATAAAAAAATCCCTGCTTAGAACCAGCAAACTTTTTCAGAGACGAACACAATAAATCCACAAAACTCCATACTTTTCAACTGAAAATATTACATCATTAAAAAAAAAAAAAATTAAAAAAAAAAAGGGTCTGTTTCCATCTGGTCAGCTCCATGTCACTACAGAATGTGTAAGATTTTTCTCCTCAAGTGTTTGCTAAATTTGACCCAATTTAATTTCAAAACTCAAGCAGATGCACATCTTAGAGTCGTGAGAGAGAATCTTCTTTATACTTGCCCTTTGAGATACCTGTACTGATCATGTCTTATATTAAGCACAGCTGAATTACCTGTTCCCTTTTACATGCTGATGGCTTCTTGTTTAGGTTCTCAGGGGTGCTCTCCCTTAACGAAAATTACTATGAAAAATCAGATGTTTTATATCCTTTACCGATTATTAGCTGATTTCATTAGCCAATGACTGTGCAAAATACATAACAATTTCTTTGGCCAAGGACAGCTTCCTAAACTTGTGAGGTAGACAAGAGATGACATGGGAAAATTGGCATGCCCAGGATCCCACGCTAGGTCAGGAGCAGTGCTAACTTAGGTGATCTCTATGTCTCATCTCAGTCCCCTGTTCCCTTGCCCAGGATTTCTGCTCATGGTAGTACAAGTGGCCATCTTACAAGCCACAATTACTGGTCTTATATCATAGAATCATAGAATGGTTTGGGTTAGATGGGACTTTAAAGATCATTTAGTTCCAATCCCCTGCTATGGGCAGGGACACCTTCTACTAGATCAGGTCGCCCAAATCCCCATCCAACACAGCCTTGAAGGCTTCCAGGGAGGAGGGAATCACAGCTTCTCTGGGCAACCTGTTTCAGTGTCTTACCACCCTCATAGTGAAGAACTTCTTTACATTTAAACTAACTCTAACCCCTCCCAGTTTAAAACCATCACCTTTTGCCCTGTCACTGTGCTCCCTAAAAAAGGTCCCTCCCACCTTTCCCGTAGGCCCCCTTTAAGTACTGAAAGGCCCCAAGAGAGCCTCCCCTGAGCCTTCTCTTCTCCAGGCTGAACACACTTCACAAAAAGCATGCCATTGGCCTTCTGGGCTGCAAGCACACAGTGCCAGCTCATACTGATTTTTCATCTACTAACTCATATCCTTCCCCATGTCCTTCTCCACAGGGCTGCTCTCAATCCACTCATCACCTGGTGTCTATCTGTGCTTGGGATTGTCCTGACCCAGGTGCAGGACTTTGCACTTGGCCTTGTTGAACTTCATGAAGCTGGGATGGGCCCACCTCCCAAGACTCAAGATCCCTCTGGATGGTATCCCTTCTCTCTAGTGTGTTGACCACAGTCTACAGCTTGGTGTTGTCTGCAGGCTTGCTGAGGGTGCACTCAATCCCACTGTCCATGTTGCCGACAAAAATGTTAAACAACCATGAGGCCTTTTTATAATTTCCTTGATTTTCTTCACATGAAATCTAATCACAGCAGTGAAGAATGCCAGTTTTACCCATTAGCATCTTGATACTTGTTAAACATCCAGCCTAATCTTGTCACTTCAAGACTGTAAAATTTCCCTGTTGATAATATACAGGTGGCAGAAACACACGTGAAGTACATGTCTGCTGTATTAGCAAACATAGTATAGTTTTTGGCATCAGTGGGCTCTCAGCATGGCAAAGCAGTAAATTCTTTGTTTATTTTAAATGCATTTTCATCCAAATGCCTTATTACCCTGTTTATTGGGTCACTTTCATTTGTTTTATACCATTGTTATTCCACTCTCTCCAGGGAATCACTACTCATTTGAAGCAATATTAGATAAAGACAAGGCCATATTATACCTCAGAAGGACTTCAAGTTTCCTTTATTTTGTGAAAGGTTGATTTAACATTAGACCAAGCATCTCTTGAGACTTTTTCATAAAATCAAAGTTCTACTGAAATACCATGTTTTGAGATAATCACATGCCTTAGAAATCACGGATTATGTGTATCATGTAAGATATTAAACCTGTCAAGATGTTGTTTTTAATATGTCTTTTAGTTAAGACCATATCTTGACATGAATTATTCCTAGCATAGTTTCTCATACACTGGTTCAGCAAGCAATCACCCACTACATCCATCATTTCTGTTGCTTTCTCACCATATGTCTCAGAGGGGATGGAGGAGGGAAGTTTCCAGTTAATAATTTTTTTGCATTTGGTATGCAAATCACTTAAAATTGAATGATGTGGCAATTTCAAACAGAATTGTCCTAAGAAAGACTGAGTTTTTAGTACTGAGTTAAGTTTGATAGGTTTACTGGGTGAGATTTTTTTGCTTGCATCTCAAGAAAATTTCACAGGTAGAAAAAAATTATTATAATATCTAGCCTATTTCCTCCTCAGAGATATGTTTGCTTAGTGAGAGGCTTTTGCATGTAATGTTTCAAACCTTCACCTGTCCTTGACTGCCATGACACTCATTCATCTGACAAAATGGAAAAAAATTGCCAGCCAACAAGTGAACACTCCTTTAAGTAAATCTGTTAGCCAGGCATAAAGGGTACTGTGCTCACTGAGGTTACATTGGCAGCCACACCCTTGAAGATCTTGTGACTTTTACAGGCAATGAGTAATACAGAGCAGAAAGACTCACAACAGAACATTTGAACAATAGAGCTTTTGCTTCAAAGAACGAACCTTTTTTTTATCAGCCGTGAATTAAACCACAGAACAGTGGCACTGCGTAGGTTGCTCTTGGCTCTCTGAAGATGCATATAACCAGATAAACAATGGTTTGTTAAGTTTCAGATTCATTTTCTAGCCTCATGAAAAGCTCTGCATACTGCTTCTCGATATTGAGAATTGTCCAGCCATAAATGCACATCAGTAAAGCACAGAAGGCTCAAATTTAGTAAATGGAGCAGACCCTGAATAAAATCTTCACACAAAACCAGCAAGGCATTGAGAGCTGAATTTCTCAGCTGTAAAAGGCAGGATGTCTGTGCAGTCAGGCCTCAGCTGGACACAGAACAAGACAGAAATTGGAAGAAGGAACGTTACGAATCTTTATCCCTCTGAGTTTTTTTCTGAGAAGTCTGTGCTGTGCATAGACTACTCAGTAGTCTCTCAGGCTGCCTGCACTTTCTTTCTCTGTAGATAGTGGCAAGAATCCACAGAAGCTGTCACCATCAACAAGTGGTTTTGGTTTCATACTTTCTCTGCAATTAAGACATATTTCATAAGCAGCTCATTGTTTTGTAGGATCATCAAGTCATCTTGGAGCTTAGCTCAGAAGACAGATACAGCAGCTTACTGAGCATGTTTTCATCTTTCCATTCAGCAAGAAAAGCTTCATACTTATGATACGGGTTCCTCCTACACAGAGCACTTACACACAATCAAATTAAACAAAAACTGGAAACAAAGATCATAGGGTTAGATTATTTTTATATTATCCAATGTTTTTTCCATTATAAGAGCATGCAGATACACACAGGAGCAGAGATGGCATGCAGATTTCCTTCTGCCAGGTGACTGTACACACTGCTAGATGATACAGTCACATTTCCTCTTGGTCCCTCTTTGATCTATTGAATTTTGAAGGTGTTTCTGCACAGTGGAACAGCTTCAGTCAGAAAGACGACAGATGCTCTATGTCCCCTCATGCCCCACTCCACCTCCAATACCAGCATCATAGTGGCTGGGCCTCTCATATGGAAGAGGTGAAAGATTTAGGTTTGAACCATCTTCAGCATGGTAGGAAGTTGAGATGGAGTTTCTAGGACTCTTCACAAGTGATCTAACATTCACTACAAAATTTAAAATAATTATAATTCAGGCAGCTGTGGAGTTTAGGTTCCCCCATATGTGAGTGAGAGCTGAGAAAATTACTTCAAAATCCCAGTTTTCAATATATGTACTTTAGTTTTGTCTGTTTTAGGCACCTACATCATTTTTGCAGGAGATCCTTATACTGTATCCTAGAAAACAGTTCCATTATTTCTTAACCTAAAAACTACAAATGCTACGTTCCTCACTATTGACAGAGTTGTGGCTGTTTCTCAGACTGCCTGGATATTACCAGTCACCAAATTTCTCAGCTGAGAGCACTTCTGTAATTCAGAAACAGGCAGTCTTATGGTTTACTGTCTGTGAGGGCAATTTCATTCAGCATAAATTAGTTCTTTGGAGTTTAGCTGTGCCACTGCACCCAGTAATTATTGAAGCATTTCCCTTGCACACCGATACTTTGAAGCTAGGCCTGAGTGCTCCTGAGTCACAGTATGGAGGACCTGATCACTCTCTACAACTACCTGAAGGGAGGTTGTAAAGAGGTGGGCATTGGTCTCTTCTCTCAAGTAGCAAGTGTTAGGACAAGAGGAAATGGCCTCAAGTTGCACCAGGGGAGGTTTAGGTTTGATATTAGGAAAAACTTCTTCCGAAAGGATTGTCAAGCATTGGAACAGTCTGCCCAGGGAAAGAGTGGAGTCAGCATCTGAATATTCATTGATATATTTCCTCCTGTTTCACACAAAGAATATTTTGCTGTTGAACGGGCAGTCAGTGCCCTCCACAGATACCTGCCTGGGTCCACCCAAACACAGCCACTGAGCCACTAACAGTCCCAGTAGCAAACTGCAGCTCAAAAACTGCCAACAAAAACCACTGCAGGTCATGCCGGTATTTGGGTCTCGAAGCATTTGCCCTTCAGGTGGAGAGCAGGTAGGTGCAGAGCAGCGTGACACAGAAGGGTTTTTTTTCCCATGGCATTCCTTGTGATATATGCCAGAGAAGGATGTACCACATTTGCCCTAGATCAGCTGGAAAATTACTATCTTGCTTCCCTAAAACATTTGGTTTGATGTTAGAGTAGGCCCTGAGGATGTGACCCAATTCTGGATTCATGTCTTACAAGAGGAACGAAGAATAAGATGTGGATCGAAAAGGTAGAATAGCGTTTGGCCAGAAACCTCAGCTGAGGAAGGCCTATGGAAGGCTCCATTTCACACCACTCATAAGGGAAAAGGACACTTCTTTAGCTGAAAAAATAAAAAAAATATATTTTCCCTGAGTATCTCACAAATGTTTTACAATGGCAATAAAGTTTTAATTTAAAGCACCAATGATGCGATCTTTCAAGAGGTAATGCTTAGTTTAGACCCTGGCAGCTCTTTGGTCCAAATCTCTTGGTCTTCACTTTTCGTGGGCCATTAATGAAGAGATGAACTGCAGAAGAGAAACTTGATCCATTAAATCCATGCCATTAGTTCTCTTGTCCTCTTTATCAATTGTATCCAGGTAGTGACTGGAATTTTCCATAAACATTTATTGCTTGTTCCATTTTTCTTTCCTCTTTGGGTAGTTATTTTAGTCTAAGTATAATTTTTTGCCTACAAGATCTCTTGCATGGAGAGGAAGCTTGCTATGAATACTGATATTTATTGATTCATTTTATTTTTTGAAAAATGCTATGACTTTGCATAACTCTTGATCTGGAATGTACTGTTTTGTTGCCTAAAGAAACATTAATCATAAATTCAAGAAAGACAGGAGAACAGAAATAACAAAGAAGAAACTGTAACAAGAAATGCATAAAACATTGGAAAGATGTAAATAAATTCACCAAACATGCCTGTTAAATCCTAAGACTGTCAATGATTTTAAAGAAATGATTGCTTACATGCTAAAGCAAAACGTTTCTGATCATGCCTGTTGTATTCTGTTTTGATAGCCCAGCATATTCCATTGTCTGAAGCATCTGAAGCATTGAAGTACTTTTCCTTTCAAAGAAATATCATACATAAATAGAACTAACCATAAAAGCTTTTCTCTACAAAAAGAAAAAAAAAGAACAATTTTGAATAACTTATTTTGTAGAAAGATAATGAAACCAAATTTTCTTCTGAAAAAAAAAGTTATGAACTTTTTTAGCATAAATAGATATTAATTTTAAAATCTCTTTATTTGACATGCTATTTTCTTTGAAATATGAACCCAGACAATTCTCAACCATTTCAGTATCTGAGATCCTAAAGGACAATAACTTTTGTTTGTTGGCTATTTCTCTGTGATAGTCATTTCATTATGTATAATATTGTGTGAGTTTCTTATGCTTTCTTATCACCTTAGAATTTGAAAGTTATTTAACACTATTAAGGAAAGGCAAAAATTGTCTTCCAAATATAGTGGGTGACTATTTTGGATGCTCCGTTTGAATTCTTCCAAGCTAAGCACAGAAAAAAACTGATCTGAAATTAATGGGCCTGTGTTAATGACTTAGTCAAGGACATGCTGAAGAAAAAAACTGCAGAAACATACATGAACTCACTCAGCCTAGTACTGTTTCCCATCCAAGGCTGGCTTCCCCTTTCCCTCACAGTGTCAGTCACAACAGGCACTTGTCCTTCTTCTTGTCCTTCCTCACCACCCTGATGTAGGGTAATATACTCATACCAATAGCAGAGGGAACCAACAGCTGATATAAATGACAGGTCAAATGTTGCAGATCTTGTAAAAACTGGCCAGTCAGTTCTAACCACATGGAGGTATGACTTGTCTTGAAATATCACTCAGAGGTTGTAACCAGGGGCATGGTCCTCCCTTTCATTCTCAGCAGGAGGTCCTGGGCATAGATCTGGGAGAAGCAGGACAGAATAGATTGCAGATCTGTGGTGTCTGACCACACCAGTATCCTGCTACGTGGCCAGAGTCACCAGGGATGTGTGTAAGGCAGGAAAGGAACAGCATATGCCTGTTTGCTGAAAATGCACACCAGAAAAAATAGGCTTCCAATGTTATGAGAAAGAAGAGGATGGCAAGAGCAGTGAGGACGCTACACAAAGGATTTACCTATTCTCTACCCTTGACTCTTATAGAGGATTTGGATGGATTTTAGCTACACTGAGTCAACTATACTGACTTTGTATACAGTAAAGACTGTGACTATGTGAGGCATAGTCTCCATTCATATAATACAGTCAACTCCTTATTTCCCTACATTACACAACAGCACCAGGGCTACATGTTGTCTCAGTTTGCTGCACAGCCTATCTGCTTCTACGCTTCATCCAACACTCTTCCTCTGCAGGAAATTGAGCCCATGGTCTTCTTTCACATACAGATCTTCTTCTCAAGTGCTGCTAATATCCCATCAGTTAGGTCAGGATGCCAACCAAAAAAAAACATATAGGGTTTTTTAAGCTAATGGGGAAAAATACGGCAGCAATGAAACTGAAATTATGCATTTTATCCCATTTATTACTGCTGAATTTCACTGTAAAGAAACTTCTAGTGTGTATCGGTGTTTGTCTGTCTTTTCTTTCTTCCTTACAAAGACATGAGTAACTCATCCTATCTAATGTGGCACTGACCTGTAAAAAAACACAAACATGTTTAACAGAAAAATGAGAGTAAATATATGTAAAAAGTAAATATAGATTATGTATACATATAAATATATGTAGAAAGTAAACATATGTATATTTTGTTTGTCTCTCAGAATACACACACACACATACAGAGTTTTCAATAATTTTACTAAAACAAATATTCAGACCCCCAGCAAGAAACAGCCAGTCACTTACTAGTAAGAATCCAGATGGATATTACAGAGCCTGAGTACTTGTGCTTTTGAGATGTAAATACCAAAACTTCTTTCTGAAAAAAGAAAAATGTAAAAGCAGTTAAAGTTCAGGATTCAATTTTTTCCTCTTCGTTTGATAAATACATTTACATTTTAATTTTCAGTGTTTTCAATTTTCATCAGTGAAAGGCTGTATTTCTGGATGAAAAGCACAATAATAAAATGTTCTCCAGTCCATAATTTTCCTGTAATTCAAAGAAATTATCTGAGGGCATATAGCTCATGACAATATATATTACAATGTTCTGTGCAGAGAACTCAATTGTTAGGGCTGCAATTTCAAACATATGTATATTAATGAACTGGCTGTGGCTTCATTATAAACTCCCGTAGAGTTTTTTGCTGACATAGAATCGTCACCACTCTAATCTTAAAAATCTGCAAAGACTGTCAGAACTGTGCAAGTTACTTCATTTATTCAATCAATATGTGTCAATACCAATCACACTGCAGAAATCTATATAATAATCCTATTTTTTGAGTCCATATAGCACCATAGATTATGAAATTAATAGAACAATGCAACATGCTATGTTTTACATAATTTGGCAAAGCAGTGTGGCTTTATTTATAAGAAAAAGATGCTATAAATCCTTTTCTGCTTTTATTGCAATCAGTTCCCTTCCTGCTTTTGAAATGATAGAATAGCTTTTGCTGATGTAAGAAAAAGGGTCCAAATAAACACTGGAAACATTATTGGTCTTTATCTATAGCACAGGGTAGATATTAGCTACACACCTTAATCACTCTGGCTACTAGAAACTGAAGAAAAAATTACTGTAACTTGTCGAACAGACAACAGCACCTACAGCTAACAGCTGTGCAATGCGGTACCCGTTATAAAATATAAGACTGGTGTGCAGAGCTTTAAAAACCACACAGACTCTATTCTCAAAAAACCCTAGTACATCAATAAATAACATAAGCTGAGAAGCCAGAGGATAAGGCAAAATACATAGGAGGTCAACAAAAGTCTGGTAGATAAAGCTCAGAAGCGAGGCTGAAAAACAGCACAGAATGGCGAATGCATTCAGCATGCTGCTGAAGAATAGAGACAGGCTGAAAGTAATAACAGGCTTCCTTGGGGGAGCCTGCAATTCCATCTCAGCACAGAGAGCTTGCCGCCCTAGGGAAGTGTCCCTCTGCCCATGCTAAGGAAGCCCAGGGAGTCATTTGAAGGCTTGCTCTTTGGGGAGACTGAGTTCTTTATCCCAGATACTGCAAGGAAGATTTTTTTCTGCTTGCAGCAGGCACCTTGCTCTGCTCACATCCATTTCTCTTTCCCGCTCTAAAGCTTTATTTCTTCTTGCCTAGGTTTGCAGAAGCTCCCCCCAGCACTCTTTGCACCTAACTTATTTCTGTCTTCTGATACAATTTTGTTTTTTAAGTTTGGTCAGAGCTCTCCTCCACACGGTTGTCAGGTTTGTTATCCTCTTTCAGCACAGAGAGATGGGACTAAGATGGACCTGTAGCCTTCTCTCCTTCAGGTCTAGTGCTGCTGAAGGCAATTCCCATAGGTGTCTTCCTCTGCCTCCACATCAGCCCATCTTGGGAGAAGAGAGTGGCTTTCAGAACAGGAGGTGAAAAAGCCTGGCTTTAGCAAGCCGGTGACCAAGAGCTGGTTGCTTTCTGGAAATATATCTAAAGGATAAGCATCAGGAAGATCTCTTTAAGCTAAAAGTTAGAATTGGTACTAATACCACAGTTATAAAGGAGGTATGAGCCACTAGAAATAAACACACACACACACACACAAAAAAAAAAAAGCTGGTCTAGGAGTCTAACTTCTTTTAAGAGAAAAGTCAATACACATAAGATTATGTAATATGATGGTTCATTGCTTGAATCTGTCATGACCCCAACACCAATACAACTGATACAGTTTCAAATACAAACATACAAACAGTACTTTAAATATAAGAATGAAGCATATTCACTTCTACAATAATTATTCCTCATTATACATGAAGAATCATACACATTATTCTACACATAATATCTTTTGAATACAATATATATGTATTTACTGACATAGTGATGTCAATATGTTTTTTTCTGAGAAAATGCCTATGGAACCAGTGCTGAAACCTGAGTATTTTAGTGGAATTGAGTACACTGCACTTACTTACAATATCATGTCCTTCACATTTTTGGAAAGTTAGTCAAAATTGTTGTGTTCATTCATCCTAAATTTATTTGACCTTAATCCATGCTTGATGATGCACTGAGAAAGCCAAAAGGGACATAGCAGACATAATAAGAAATGTGCCTCATGGCAGGGAACAGTTTATTCCAATGATTATTTATAAACCCCTTCAGTTCACCAAGATGTGCTTTAGCAGTTTATTATAGGGTTTTTTTCAGCATTTTAGAAGCTGTCCCTAATAATATGGAAGATTTTTCTAGCTGCTAGAATTGTTTAAGTTTCTGATTAATTTTGTATCAGTTGTGATACTAAGAGGAGATACTTGCCCCTACTCACAGCCCACATAATCAAAGAAAAGGAACTTCACTGCTTAACACCAACCCTAGCAAAAGCATGCAGTTGAGAGGCTAAGATAAAACTCCTTTTGATTCCTCCAGATTTTTTTTTTTCTTCCAAATTAAAGGCTACAGGACTTGGCTGTGAGTTTGTAAGTGCCTAGAAGCTGAACTGAGTTTTACTACTCCATTACTCATGTGTCTCTATTTTTCCGCAAACTCTTTATATAGCTGCCACAGTTCCTCTGCACCTTACAAGAGATGGATGAGCCAAGAAACACCTCTTTAGCAATACCTGTAGCACTTGCCAAGTGCCAAGTCATCTATTTTCCATAGGATATAAGCAGCAGCTCTGTGTGCTAGACTGCAGGCCAACTGTCCTGTAAATAAATCCTGATCTTTCCAAGTTGACCCTCTGTGTACACTTAAACACTTCATTCTGCAGGACTCAGGGCTGCACCATGATTCACAGTGGCTATGAGAAGGAGTCTGCAGTCACAGACAGCCCTGCAGTAAAGTACTGGGGATATCAGCAGAGATGGCTTCCCAGAAAAGTTAATTACCAAAGTCAGGATTAGAATTTGGCCACTTCTGCCTCTGGTCAGGAGGCTGTTGCTCTCTCCTCTTATTCAGGGTTGACTCTGGGATTACAGGAGCTGAGGTTTCCATCTCTGTCTTTCTTGACAGCTAGCCACAGCGGACAGTGAGGACAAGGGAAATAAATAGCAGGATGAAGCTAAGGCTTGCTGTTACCTGCATACTGTATTCTCCACTACAAATGTTTGTTAGAGATGTTTGTTTCTTAGGAACCACTGAAGCTAGTTGCACACTGCTTGTACTGCAAAAAGACTGATTGCTCCTATTCACGGGCAGAGCTAAATTACCTTAGTGCAATTTTCATGGAAAACAGGGGTTTAGACAACTGCAAAAAAATACCTTATTTAGAGAAAGACACAAGCAACAAGGAGTAACTTCCCTGATCCCAGTCCAAAAACGCAGATTTTATGCAGGAATATGAAAAAATCTATAATGTGTGAGGAGGGGCAAATCGGTGCATCCTTCCAGGACTAGTCTTTGTTCTTCCAGCATCTGCTTCTCCGAGAGGCTGGATCCTGTGGGTTGGCACCAATTGCTGTAGTTTATGTGCATGCTGCAGTGTCACTGCTGGCCCAACGAGGTGAGATAAACTACATTGTGCTGATGAGAAGTCCCTCGCTAGTGCTGTGACCATTACATGCACAAAGACACTGGGTATTCAACTAACAAAATCCTGGGGATCTTATATTGTTTCATTAACAGTCATGAAGAGGCTTTCTTCCAAGATCAGGTTCGCCCACACTTCAGCAAAGCTATGGCACACCAAGCTGCAGGCATGGGTGTGTAACATGGAAACAGCTACCACAGCCAAAGTACAGTCCTGCTCCCACTGCAGTCAACTGCAAAACTACCTGACTTGAGAAGGATGGCATGTGTAGGACAATGTTAAGCCAACTCCTTCTTCTGTAGCAAAGTCACTTTCCCTGTATTTCCCCCTTCCCATTTAAGTGCAGGCAGAGAAGCTTCTCCCTCAGCTAAGGGCAGTCTCCTCAACCCACAGCCTGTTCAGAACATTTCAGCACATCCGAGCTGTGAATGCCTGCCCCCCTCCTGACCTTCTGCAGCCCACAGTACCATGCCCTGGCTTATCACAGATACAAAGTGGGGAAAAAAAAAAAAAAAAAAAAACCACCCTTAGAGTGGGCTTTGATTTTCTTAAGTCTGTAGCTTCTGGATTTGGTGGACTTTTCTGCTTGCAGCTGAGATGAGTTTCACAGCAAATAGCATAGATTAAGTTCTGTGCTCTAAGCAGGGATTTCTCATTTCATACATCATTTATAACTTTCCGCAGTGATTCCACAAAGTCAGTATCTCTCCTTAACACAAAGATGAGAAGGATGGAAAATATAGCTGAAAAAGTGACAAACCCGCAAATTGCATTTATGTAGAGTTCTGGTGCCACAAAGCTTCTACAGCAATTTTATGGAAACCTAGCAAATTCAATATAAATAAATTTACAGTTTAGGAAAGTTATACATGCATGGATTTCAGCACAGTGCCATATTACAGCTTAGCAGAGATGCTAAATATCTCACAAAAAATGGAAATTAAAGCTGCTGTTCTATTTTGTCAGATCAGGTCTTTGCCTATGGGATACTAGGCAGAGATTTCACTGCTCTTCCCTCAGAAGTTGAAGTAGCAGTGAAAAATCATACAAACAAAACCCACTTTTGCAAAAGTTGCAAATATTAAGCACATCAGATTGCTCTATAACTAGTAAGTGATATCTTTTTAATTTTCTGTTTCTCTGTGATATTCTACCCACCACACATTACCAGAAAGTGAAGAGAAACTACTGCAGAAGAACCCCAGTACATTTTGGTGACATCCTGATTCCAGTGAAGTAAGCAGCAAAAATCCCACAGGTTTTATTAGAGCCTCAAACTGCTCCTTTGTACTGAGTGCTTGTTTTTATAGTCAGCGCTGCTTGCCAAAATGCTGGTCCCAATCCTGCTTTCATAGCTGGATAATCAGGATTTACTATGACCTAAATTACTGAAGTCAGAATGGTGTAAATGAGAGGAGAACTGAGGCCACCTGCTGTAAATTTCCAGACACCAAAAAGGAACTGAAGAAGTGAGAGATTTTCTTACCAGCCTTCAATTCCTAATGGGCAAACACTTCCCAAAAAAAAAAAAGGCCTATCATGCCTGTCACCCGTATTTAGCTGTATCTCAATAAAAAATAACAGCAGTAGTATACACACACTCACAAATACAAACATGAAAACACAAAACTGAAGTCAGGTTGCAATGCTTTTCATTTCAGTACAGTATATTGCCATCAGATAAAGAAAAAATAAATACTATTTGCTGTCTAGCTCTTCCAAAGGAAATAATACCAAAGGTTTAAGAACATGCATTGGCTTCCTTCCTGATAGGATTTAAAATGTTCTTTTCCAATGTAAGTGCAAATCCAAACATTAAGGTTGAAAATCAAGCACACTAGTCACGCACATTCAAAACTGATGTGAAAAACCTGGACCTGCTGAAGTCAGTGGCACAACTCCCATTGACTTCCATGGGGCCAAGATTCCATCCAGTGTTCCTAGGAGAACATTAAATTGGCCACATTATGTATCTCACTTAATGGGCTACAGTAACAGGCATGATTTATTAAGATCTACATTCAACAAAGAAGTCAGCTGAATTGTGGAAAGCGTTTAAATGAATGTATCTGTAACAATAGGACCTCTAAATTAAGGCAGCACTCAAAATCTTATTTTTCATACTGCCTGACTTCTTGCTTTATGAAGAATTATTACAGAAAGGAAATTCTGAACTTGATTTCCCACTTTTCCCATAGTAGAACAGCACAGGTATCACCCAACACAGAAGTTTTAGCAAATGGTTCCTTGAAAAAAAAAAGAACAAAACCCAAAATCAGAAGACATTCAGGCATAAAATGTACAGAAACATAAGTAAATGATTTAGTTCTTATTTTTCTCCAACAAATCTCCTGCTTATTTTTAACTTGATTACAGGTCTACTGGCTGCCAGTAACATTTGGATCCAAATTTTTCTGCTAAACAAGTGAGATTTTTTGGATAGTAAAGTCAGAATTTCTAATGTCTTAATCATTTTGCTTTCTGACTTTTTTAGTAATAAAAGTAATTGAGTACATTAAAACTGAAATTCTTTAAAGTCTAAGAAAAAATCATACTAAAATATCCATTTCTTTAGGATTTTATTGAAATTATTTCAAAAACCTGTAGCAGTTAACATTTACTTTCTGTGAGTTTTGCTGCATCTTGGGTAGTTTTATAAGAGGATTGGAATTACATATTCTGTTACACAGCCATGACACCTCTTAAAAGATTCTGAACTTCTTGTCGCATCATTGTGACCAGAAGAGACAAATAGATGGTTTTATTTGCTTTCCTCTGTTGAAAAGCTGGAACATTTTACTCATTTTGCTTTGTCCAGTACCTTCATTTGGCCTCAAGGATATCATCAAGCAAGAGACTAAAACTGTTGTGTCCTGCCAGTCTTCCCAGGCTGGTCCCATTCTGTAACCCTGCAAAAGTGATGCATTAACCAGCAAAGTGCAGGCAGGTGGTACCAGCACCCTTTGTGCTACGAACAGTGCACAATCTAAGTGCCCAGCCCTAAACAAAATATTTCCAGGCAAATCTGTACTGAAAGGGAATAAAGTCTGGCCACGTCAGGCAACTGTCAGAAACTCTAAATAATGAGATTTGGTTATAGGCATTACTTAATGCAGAACAGCAGTAGCAATGAATATGCTGGGACAATGCAGAGGTTTTTATCCTCTTTCTGCAGAAGAAAATAAATGGAGAACTTCATATATTCACTGGCTCCAAAGCCAAGAAAAAATAGTCACAACCACCCAGCATAACCCATTGCACAGGCAAGTTGTATAACTTCTGAGTGCTTGATAAAATATTCTCCTTAAAGATGTGCTTGCTTTACTTTTGCCATAAACACATCAAGAGATGCTGAATTTACCACATTCCCTGATAAATTATTCCTTTTCTCCCTGCTAAGAAACCACATCTTCTTTCAGGATTCATTTTATCTAAGTTAAATTTGTAGCCATCTTGTTGTGCTTTTCTCAGCAAGATTGAAAAAATCCTCAGCAAGAGCATTGCTGAAGAACCGTGCTGCATTTTTGTTATGCGTTAAGCACCCTTCCTTCAAGCCATCTCTCAACTTTCCCTTTAATAAGGAGTTCAATCTGTTCACAGCTTCTCACAACACGACACTTCACATTCAGCCACTGAATCTTGTTTGCAGCCTTTCTTTGCTTCATGGCCCTTCCAATCCTGCCCTTTGAATAATATTCTTGTCTTGTCTTGCATATGTTCTCTCGTTTGTGCTACAAACTTCAGAAACCAGAAGCCTCCCAAACACACCATCAGTATACCTCATCTAGCAAAACTCTTGCAGAAACTCAGCTGTTAATTGCTGAAATATGATGTGCTGTGTCTCCCTTGCCCTCTAAAATGGCATGATAGCAAGGAACTTTCACAGCAGTTTCAGTACTGAGGCCTATTTTAAAGAGCACCAACTTGTTTTAAACCTCCTCCTATGGACACGCTGTGCCCTGGATCTCCCCTTGAATGGGAAACACAGACCATCACCATAAGTACTTAAAGTCCTCTCTCCTTTCCTTTCTGTTACTTTTCCCAATCATGATAGCTTCCAATCAGCATGGTGGAAGGGGTGGTTTGCCACAGGTTCTGCCCTCCCTTCCTTGCTCATGTCCTCCCACACCCCACGGCTTCACCTGGCCACAAATATTTGATACCATGCCTCACACTGTAGTTTTTCTTCATCTGTGATTTTTTTTTTTTCCACAGTGGAAGGAGAATACAGTTTATTCATTGGACTTGGGGGTGTTGACTGACAAGAAGCTCAGCCGTGGCAGTGTGCTCACACAGACCAGAAGTCCAACTGCATCCTGGGATGCATCGAGTGTGGCCAGCAGATCAAGGGAGCAGATCAAGGGGTGATCTCCAAATTTACTCTGCTCTTGTCAGAATCCACCTCAAACACTGCGCCTAGTTCTGCTGTCCCCACCATAAAGGGGACATAGATATGTTGGAAGGAGTGCAGAGGAAGGCCACAAAGTTGATCCAATGGCTGGAGCATCTCTGCTGCGAGGATAGACTGAGGGCACTGGTATTGTTCAGCCTGGACAAGAGAAGACTCTGGGTGGATCTTGTAGCTGCCTTCCAATACCCGAAGGGAAGCTACAGGAAGGCTGGAGAAGGACTTTTCATAAGAGTGTCCAATGACAGGACAAGGGGAAATGGTTATACACTGAAGGAGAGTAGGTTTAGACTGTACCTTAGGAAGAAGTTCTTCAGCACAAGGGTGGCAAGACTCTGGAATAGATTGCCCAGAGAGGCTGTGGATGTCCCCTCCCTCGACATGTTCAAGGCCAGGTCGGATGAGTCCTTGAGCAACCTAGTCTAGTTGAGAGGTGGCAGATAATCTCTAGGGTCCCTTCCAACCTAACGCATTCTATGGTTCTGTGATTTTCTCTAATATTACTAGAAGCCACAATTTTACCAGCTAAAGGCAATTTATAAACAGACAATTTTTAGATTAAACAGTTGGCTTACTGAAAATGAGCAGTCACTTCTTTGGCACACAAGCCCAGTTTTAACTCTTTTTGTATCATAATATTACTGGATTTGTGTATATTGCAAGTAAGAAGAGTGACAGTTATCACAGACCCACCACATTAAGCAACAAATTTTTTAAAAAATCAGTTGTGTTTTTGTTATAAATTACAAAGATCATATTACCTGCACTTAAATGTGTGTAACACAACTAAGTAAAAAATCAAGCTAGTACTGAATTCATGAACAACCAGTTTCATTTGTTGCCAAACATTTGCAAAATTGATCTAGATCTCCTAGACTGATTGGACACGTGAAGTGACTGCTGGCACCATAATTGTCCCTTCTTCAACTAATTTAGGATTAGATTGCTCACCCAGGATGTGGGTAATCTAAATTAACCTGAGACACAGAGACTTTTTTTCTTCTTTGAAAGTAAACAAAAACCTCAGTAATTCAGACAGCCCAAACATATAGCCTAAACAAGCAAACACATATAAGACAATCAACTTCATAATTGCAAAGATGAATTGCAAAGACATTTTCTTGCAGTGCTGGGCAAAAATCTGGAGGACTTTCATTCACTTTTCATCAAAATTCTCCAAGATAATCTTCACACAAACTTCATACAAACATATATATGTGGTCATATATATACATATACAGTCACATAAGTATTAGAAAACTGTAGATGTGATGTTAGAGTACAGCTTTAGCTTTTAAGAAATTAGGGGACTTGGTTTCTCTCCATTATCATCCCTTATCAGATGACTGGAAATGGCACACTAGTCTTAGTCAGAACTTCACAAAGCCAATATTTCCTATGAGATTAAAACAAACTAAAAAAAAACAAGCTTGCCTGGTCCTCATTGAAAGACTGGATGTTCATCTGAACCAAACTCCTGAGCTACATCATGAAACTTGTGAGATTTCCTTTTCTTCATCAGTGTACTGTGTGAAATAAGCAGGTGCTCTGTACTCAGCACTGGCGAGGCCCCACCTCGAGTACTGTGTTCAGTTTTGGGCACCACAATACAAGAAAGACACCGAGGTGCTAGAGTAGGCATAACAACCCCATTTCTTCTTGTCCTATCACTAGTGATTTGGGAGAAGTGACCAACACCCACCTCACTACAACCTTCTGCCAGGTAGTTGTAGAGCACAATAAGGTTTCCCCTCAGCCTCCTCTTCTCCATCTCAAAAACCCCAGTTCCCTCAGCCGCTCTTCATAAGACATGTTCCCCAGGCCCCTCACCAGCCTCATTGCCCTTCTCTGGACCCACTCAATGTCCTTCTTATACTGTGGCGTCCAAAATTGAACCCAGTACTCAAAGTGCAGTCTCACCATTGTCAAGGGGCACAATCACTTCCTTACTCCTCTTGGACACACTATTTTTGATACTGTTGGCCTTCTTGTTCAGCTGGCTCATGTACAGTCAGCTGTCCAGGTCCAGTCAGCTGTCCATGAGCACCCCCACATCCTTTTCTGCCAGGCAGCTTCCCAACCACTCCTCCCCAAGCCAGTAGCATTGCCTGGGGTTGTTGCGACCCAAGTGTGGACCCGGCACTTGGCCTTGTTAAACCTCATTGACCTTGTCTCAACCGTCCAACCTGTCTAGATCCCTCTACAGATCCTCCTGACCCTCAAGCACATCAAAATTTCTATTCAATTTGGACAACAACAGACAGTTTCCCCGATCTTCCCAAGTCTACACTGTGCTTTTCTAGAACAATGTTGTTGACACTGTCATGAGATACTGGTATATTTAAGCTAAGTTTCAGGATTTCAAAAAAACTTCAAAGAAGAAACCTCATAACTTTCTACAACTGGGTCTCTGTCTTGGTGCTACGAATAATGAATTTGCAGTAATTTCATTTAGAGAGAAGCAGAGAAAAAGGTCACTTTAAACATGGGAAATTAGGCAATGTGATTCTATCAGAAATCATGTTGAATGGGCTCATTTCTTAAAAAATAAAAGAGCAGCTAAAAATATCAATCTTGTTCCATAGAGGTTTGATAGAAAAGAACATATGAAAGAACCCCTCAGCCTGTAACAGATACATTGGCACATCCAGTAAATGATTCAGTTAGACACAGAAAACATATATTTCATTGGATATTATGTGTTGGATATTATCAGACGTGTTGGAAATGCTGCAGCTGCTCAGTGCCGCACCAAAGGAAACAGCATGGGCTCCTACTGCCACAGGATTTTGTCCAGAACAGCTGAAGACACCATGGCATTACCTTGCCACCGTTTGCAGGCATTAGCAGAACAGAATACCAGAAGCCCTGGCAGGTCACACGCACAGTGATTTCATTTTTGATACACCTTTAGCCAGCAGGACTGCAGCTGAGGGCATTTCTAATATCCATGTTTTATCAGATTGTCCTCTTTAACCAACAGCAGCTTTAGATGCTGATGTGTGTCTGCACATCCTTTAGTAGCTGGTCTCTCCTGTGAGAGAAAAAACATGGTATTTTCTATCTTGTAGCTGCTCTCCACCCTAAAAGGTTGTCATTTGTGCACTGGCCATACTGAATAACATATATACAATAACATAACTGTATAACATTTATCCAGATTAAAAGGGATTTATATTTTTACATCTTTAAATATTAGCAATGTGGCAAGCATATAATTGCTGTGCTTGGTCTAAAACCAGAAATAATATCCAGTCTGAGATGAATTAAAAACTAGACAGTGACAAAACCGAGAGGATTTGTGTGTGTGGCAGTGCACTTGATTTATTGCCTCAGATTGCAGGCAGTAAAAGGCAGTGTCAGTACTCATTTTCAGGTGACAAAAGATATAAAGAGGTTATTATAAGGGCTCCAACAAGTTTCTACAGGTCTGATCTGGGAGAATATAGTAATGTTAGGTGTTACATTGGGATAGAGCAGAAACACAAGCGACTGAGAACAACTGGCCATGGAAGAACTTCCCAGAAAGTACCTGAGGGCTTCAACCTTTCAGAGCTGTATACACCCAAAAAGCATATTTTTCAAAGCTTTTATCTAGTCATGAGGTATTTTGGCTGCTAACAAACAGTAAAGTCCCTAAGGCATGTAATATTTTGCTTCTAGGCAAAAAAAATATGCTCAGAAATGAAGAGATCAGCACGGAGCCCATGCCTAATTCCCAGCAGGACTGGCACAGTAAGGTCCCTTGTCTCTCTCCATGGTTCAGCCTCACACGGTCACGCATCCTGCAGGATGTACCCCAGGCAGAGCAGACAACATGCCCTTTGGATCATTCATGGGAGGTGTCAAGGAAAACAACACACAAGTCCCTGATACTTACACAACCCATCTCTCAGAGCAGGACCCCAGCATCCAGCTCCAGAATATTCAGAGGCAAGATGTCTCTGAAAAAAAAAAAGATAAACAACAAAATCTCAGCGGGGTCACGTGTTTCACACGTGTCTCTTTTATGCTTTTATTGGGATCCTGAAAAAACACAGTGTTCTGCCAATGACCAGGCCCAACAAAAATGACACAGGCAGCAGGAAGATGAACCAATACACAGACTGTATTGTAGACAAGAAGGTCATTCCATGAATGATCGCTGGGGGTACAAACAGGTCAATCAGCTGGTACATAATTGACGCCACCCCCAGCGATCCCACAAAAAGATGTGACTCGGCCCACAACAGGCGGTATAAACAGTGAGCCGAGGTTGCCCACAGTTGGCATGGGAAACAGCCAGACCAGCAAGTTAAAGACATAAGAAAAAGGTGCCCACATGGCAACTCTCACACGATCAGCCCGTGTTCACAAAGGTCTAAACAGACCAGGGCCCAGCTCCAGGGAGAGTCAGGAGATCTTCCCTGAACCGGGATGCTCTGTGGAGTGCCCTCCACAGACAGACACTCCTGACTCCCTGCAAGTGGTCCCAGCTTTTATCCCCAAGCAGACCCCTGACCTTTGTCAGCTCAGTGCAGGACCCCTGGGGCTCATTTCCCTTATGGCTCTCCCTGCAGGGCCCGCCGCACCCTGGGGGGAAGCTATAAGGCAAACTCACCACCTCTTTATGAAGGGCTGTGGGAATCACCCATATGTCAACCTTAATTTGGGGCTCGGGGTTCAGACCCCAGCATTTCACACAGTTAGTTAGTTAGGGTGGGTTTCACCTTGTCTGACTTCAGCTGCCTGAAAGTTAAGTGCCTGTTCAAGGGGATATTGTCAATACAAGGAGAGAGACACTTGCAGGAGGGAATTTATCCAGTGCATCTCAGACACTGACCTTAGGATCAGACAGCTCACTGTCTGAAGGGGCCTCTTTCTCTTAGCAATTTGAGGTATGTCTGCATTGCAGGACAGTGCAATTCATGATGCGTTCTGTAGTTCAAGTCATTCTGTTGTGAGCCTTGAGAAATTCTGGGGCTTCTGGGGCTTCCCCTCAGCCCATGAGCTCAGGTTTTCCTGGAGAAACATCCAGGGCACACAGAGGGACAGCAAAAACGTCTTAGGTTTTACCCTAAGATGCAGTAGGGTTGCCGCTAGATATCTTAGGACGTGGACTTTAGAGGATATTGCAGTAGTATATACTGTAACACAGTCTGGATTTATAGCTTGAGTGAGGACCCTTTTAGCCAGATAATTACAGGAGATTAATCTAGAATCTAATATCTAATATCTGTCCTGGTTTGAGTTAGAACACAGCTAATTCTGTTCAGTGATTTTACTTTCCAGCTCAGTCTCTTCTAAGGAACTGCACTTTCTGAAGTTAATGGCATATTTTTGCAGACAGTGTCTGCTTCTAGCAGCTGTAATGCTCCATGTTTAGAGTTGCTACCAAGGATTTGTATGCAGAAAGGTTTCTGCTTATACTTGTTCCTATGGAGACCAAGGTCACTGCTAAATTTTGTGTGCTATGTTGGAGTGCAGTAAGTAAGAGGTCGCACCTGTGGGGAGGAGCTGACAGGACAGATGACCCTAAACTGACCAAAAAGGTATTCCATCCCACGATGTCATATTCAGTATAAAGCTGAGGGATCACAAAGGTCAAGCTCTCCTCTTCAATATCTAGTGCCCAAGGAAGACTCTGTCCATTCTGTCTTTGATCCTGATCTGTGTGTTCCTGAATACAGTTCCAGAATCCAGCTCCTGAACCTGGCTTACACCTGCCACTGAATACAGTCTGGGATTCACCAGTGCCTGCCCACAGCATCAGTGGTGATGGTGATGTAACTACCAGCAGGGGGGCTGGGCTTGATACTGGTTTTGTATATATTTGCATATATTTCATTTTATTATTACTATTTTCATTAAAGCTGTTTTAGCTTTCTTTTCTAATCCATAAGTCTCTCTGCCTTATTCCCTTTCTATTCCCCTTTGGGAAGGGAGAGGGGTTGGTGGAAAGCAATCTGTTGTTCATCTAATGGCTGGCCCTGCCCTAAACCCTGACAATACTTTAATTATAATTTTAATGGCACTTATGAAACAACAACAGAATAAACCTTGAACACACAGACTCTCTCACTGTGTTTCAGACTGAACTCATGCTAATGTCAAATATATTTTAACAGTGATTGCTTTTTTAAAAAATTAATATACTACAGCAGATTCTACACAAATATAGTTCTGGATTTGAAATAACTGCATTGCACATAAATATTCATTGACATTTCACTTAAAGAGAATTTTACATAAATAAGAACAAAGCTCGTCATATATGGTCTAACTGTCCTTTTTTCTTTCAACTGCAATTGGCCAAATTAGAGAAGAAAAGAAGCTTCTTTCCCATTCTGTTTTACTTTCTTCTAAAAATAAGGTCTTAACTGGTGTTACTTCTCAGAACTATTATTTGAAATTATGTCAGAACTAGAGGTAAGCACATGCTGCCTTCAGATACATACCATTAAAATTATAGCACTTAATATATATAAAATCTAATTAATATTTAATATTACACTATTGAGTTACCTTTAGTAGTGATTTATTTATCACAATTAAGTCTTTAGCACTATGCTACCCTAATATTTGGGGTTCCCAAATGAATGGTATTTGGCACATTATATTTGTTACTGAGCATCATGAAGAGGTGGATAACATAGAAAACTGGTCTATTAAATAAGTACATTTATTTTCTTGATGTTACAGGTTTCTTTTGAATTGCCTCAGGTTGCTGCAGGATTTATGAGCTTAGGCATGGAGCTATCTGCATGACACAGGGTAGATGAGAGAGGAGACACGCACCATCGAAAAGCATTATTTTCACTTACAAATGCTTGCTAAAGAGAACGCTTCAAAAGGTACTAGAATAGCTACTCTGCTGCAAAACAAGAATTTAACTAATGTGCTTTGTTTTATAAGATAAAACTAATTGATGTCTGACATACAATAAACAATGAAATATGGCCTGAAACCCAAATATTCTGAGCAAATAGAAAACATTCTCCTGGAGCTGTCTTCTGTAATCTCAATTTATCTTAGTCAAGCAAGTTAGGACCCTCATGGCCTCTTAGAGAACTAAAGTACTTGTGTAGCTCCCTCATCCAGCCCAATTCATAGCCACAGGGTTGTCAGTGAGCTCTTAATCTTGGATAATGTCCATGACTGTACCATCAAAACACTGTCCTAGCAGCCTTTTACCTAACAGCTATAGGAGTTTCATACCAGACTAGCCAAGACAATGAGCTTGAAGATCTTTGGTTTTCACTTACTACCAACATTTGCTTTTTGAGAAAAATCAGGCAGCACTATGAGACTCTCTTCATTATTTCTAACCTTTCTTTGATTATCTGGAGGGTGGTGACACCTTTGGACTGTATGGTTTTCTCCTCTCCAGAGATGCTTGCCCACTAATAAATAGAACAGCCATTAGCCTTGGGAAAAAAAAAAAACATAGGTTGACAAAGTGCCTGGCAAATTCAGTCTGCAGCAGTATTTGTAGCTATCCGGAAATCCTGGACAAATGCAGATTTCTGCTTCAGGGGTTGACTCTACAGTGCCTGCACAGAAAGCTTGACACTTTTTGGCTTTGCCGCTTATATCCACTATCTTTGCTGCGCTGGACATTCTGCGCACATACCTGGATTGCAGTTATTGTCCTCAAGACATAAACAGATGTAAAACCTCTCTTATTGGCAATAATCATCATGCATATGCTAACTGGTACATACACACGTAGCCTTACCTAGGGGAAAAACAGAAGCCCAGCTTCTGCAGAGAACAGCCCCTTAGAAAATGCTGATTGTGAAACAATCAGATAGGAAGGCAGTTGGTTCTAAGGCTTAAGGAAAGAAGCAAAATAGGTGCATATGTTGCCATTACAGCTTTAAGAGAAGATTTTCTCTTCTAGGGTGCAAACAGGACAGAGCCCTGCAGGCCTGCACCTGGACTGGCCCCACAATCGGTTCATCTCTTTGAACCTTTGTCTGGCAGATGCTTTATGAAAAAAAAATTGGTTTGTGCCATCTACATACAGCGTGTGCCGTGCTGGGTTCACTAGAGCAGCTCTGATTTACCGTGTCTGGTCAGTGAACGGCACACTGAGCCAGGCAAGTCTTTGCACCCAGGCGAGACGCAGGACAGACAGGAACCTGGTGAGGCAGATCATTCTCAACAACAGTCTCTAGTGCAGAATGAAGTGGCAGAAACAGTACATTATGGATATTATCATCATTATGTCTTGCTACCTCTAATAGGTTTTTATATCATTTTGCTCATTTTTATAGCTTGCTAGCTCAGAACTGACATTCTTCGTAATTCACTGGAAGAAATGCTTGATTTCAGCTCCCCTTGTTCTAACCATCCACAGAATGGATGAAAAGGGGATGTGACTGCTGGGGTAGAACAACCCTTTCTTGCATAATTCCAAGTAAGATAGTTCTAAAGCATGGTGGTTTTTACAGACAAAGGGATAAAGGAAGCTTTCTTTTACATTTCTTTTGGGTTAGATTTGGGTTTTTTTTCATTTCTTTCTGTTCATGAAAAAAATACAGAATGGTACAAACTGGGCAAGCTGCAAGGAGGGATTCAGCAGTGAAAAAAATCTCAGAAGACTATGTAAAATGGTTACACAAAGCCCTGAACCAATATCTGTAGGATTTTCCCAGAAGATACTGCACAAACTGCCTCAGGACATGGAACATAATGATACCTCATTATGGAAATGTCATAAATGGTTCTGGCATTTTTTATCATTTGAAAATGAAACCCCTTCTATGAGAAGGCTAACAACAGGTTAGCAATACGTGTTATGATAGAAACCTCACTGTAAATACAAAATAGCTTTAAATCATCACTATCCTGGGGGTGTGCCAAGAGCCTGCATCAGGGCAGCTCTGGGGAGCAGGTAATGTGTGCTACTTTCTACCACTTTTTTCAGCAGTTTGTTGTTCTGCTCCTATATTTGCTGATATAAACAACGTCCTGGGCTTCTGCCTGTTCTGCAGGAACGTACACCCTGAGAAGGGGACACAGGGAAAGCAGGGAGGTTTCAGTGTGGGGGCACAGAGGGAACAAGGCCCAGTGGGGTATTGTAGGACGTGGACGGGAGAAAGCAGAAGCACTGGGGCTGCAGAGTGGGACCTGGACTGGGAAGAACACGACAGCAGAGAGCCAAGAGCATGGGGCCCTGGAGAAGGAAAGTCAAGTCTGGAAACAGGATGCAAACACAGGGACTGAGAGGGGAAATGGGATTGTACACAAAGTGTCTGAGGGATAGGAGGTCTGAGATAAAAGAGAACAAATCTGCCAGGGGTCCAGGAGAAAGTGGGGACACAGCCATGAGCAATACACTGCAATGCTAACAGCCACCTGCAGCGTGGGGATTAGCTGCTTGCAAAATAAAATTTAAAAAAAAAACGGGTACCAAGTGTCACTACTGAAAGAGGCAGTTTCAGGCATCACATCTACTGCTGTTTCACACTGCTAAGTCTTCATTAACCTGCCCACACATTTACCCCACTCACACGGTTACTTCTGAATATTTTGCTGGCCCTGCTCTTATTACATTGTCAAAATGGTCAAAATGGTGGGTGTTTGGTCTGTTGTGGGAAAGGAACAAGAACTCACTGGGGAATGCAGGTGAGTTTTCCGCCTCACCTCTTCTGTACACTTTTCCAGACAACGCATTATTCTCTTAATTTCTTTTCTTATTTTTTTAAGGGAAGTACAGTAAATTCCTTATAGTCTTGCTTCTTTAGAGATTTTTCTTATGCTGTTTATTACTGACAGTGTTCTTTGCTAACTTCCTCTAGTCCTGCTTCCAGGTAGGCTGGGCCAGTATTGTTCCAGTTCTTCTAGATGAGGTCCATCCAGAAGCATCCTGGATGACCTGACAGTGGCAGTCACACATCCCCTCAAATACTGTATACACATATATGCTGTATACTGTATATCGAGTTTTCTGCAGGGGCTGATGA